>NC_053442.1:1058413-1261564 GCF_007990345.1 Gossypium hirsutum | reverse complement strand
ATATTTAAATCTTAAGGCATACACTGTTTCTTAGTCGTAAATTTCATCGTATGTGTGAATTTGTCGGCTCTTGTTAAACGTAATCCTCTCAAAAATCAAAATTGAATTCTCGTCTTTTAAATTGATCCGATTGGAATTAAATTGAACTAGCATTTTTGAAAATTAAGACAGCACATGTTAACAAGATACATTTTGGGGTGCGAGGGTGTAATCTTCCTCGCGTAACGACCCCGAACTCGAATTTTCTCTGGATTCTTACGTAACCTAAAATTACCTCTTTTTAGAAATTTAAAAATAAATTTTCTTCTAAAAAGAATTTATTAGGTGTCGATCACACTGAAAAAAAAAGATCGGTGGCGACTCCTTTTTCAAATAAAATCGAGATTCAGTTTTCAAATTTTAATAATTACTTCGACTAGCGCCCGTGCCCAATTTTTAGGTCGCTACAGCTGGCGACTCGCTGGGGCCTTTGAAGTCGGTCTAATTAAACTTTGTCAATTTTCAATTTCTTGTTAAATAATTTTGTCTGATCCAAATTGTTTCAAAATCATGCATTTGCATCGTGTTGTATTTTCTAACTTGTTTTATCAGGTTGTTTTTCACTTTAATTTTTGCGGTTTTTTTGGTTTAGTTTTTCTAAATAAAACGTAAAGGTTACAAGTTTCTCCCACACACCGTGCACGTGCATTTATTTGCATAACATGAGCTCTATACCCGGGCTCCGTCCCTGTTAAGAGAAAGTAAACGCTACGCCTTCGTTCGTTAACTCGTTCCTCCGCACAGGCTAGTGAATACTTTCGGGTTACATATGACTTATGCTTTCGTGAGTTAACTTGTCCCTCCGCATAGGCATAAGTAAATGTAATCCCTCGAATTGATCTCGTAAGCCTATGATGGGCCATGACCGAGGCTCTGTACTAATCTTAGTAGATGACAGTGCAGACGATTCGAGTACCCACCTAAACCAAAACCGCATATAGTGAACCATACGAGCTATCCAATTAGAGCCATGCCGAACCTCTGTCCGCTTATAGTCATCAAAATAAGTACACGGGGAAAATGCCTTTTGCCTTTCATTTACACTATTTATGCAAATAATTGGATTGGGTAGTTTAATTTGTTTTTCAAATTATATTTGTTGTGTTTACTAACCAAGTTTGTTTGTTTTTACTTTTATTTTCATCATGCATCATAGGCATCATATTAGGAAGGTGTTGATTAAAAGTTGGTTGCCAAAAAACGGGTTTCTGATGGAGGAGTCAATTACACAAATAACCGAGAAGAATGTCGTGGTTCGGGACTGGTCTCTAAAAATTCAGAGAGAAAGGGGATAGTCTAGTGGAAGGGTGTGTCGCTAATTTGCCTGAACATATAACTGTAAATGTTCGCCAAAATAACTTTGAGGATTTGGTTCGAATTTGGAATCAGTGGATTCAGACACTAGAGACATTTTCACTGAGAGGTATGGAGATATAGCTCACCTGATCACCATCCGTGTAGACGAACAGTTGATTCAAGCCATGGTTCGGTTCTGGACCCAGCTTATCAGTGTTTCACCTCAATCAAGAAGACATGACTCCAACCATAGAAGAGTATGCTGCTTTACTCCGCATCGACAATGTACAATTCGGCAAAATATATGTGAAGAGCCTAAGCCGATGACCTTCAAGAAAAAGTTAGTGAGACTGACAGACATGACTGATGCATGGGCCGAAAAACAGATAAAGAAGAAGAATGAAACCATTTGCATTCCATGGTCCTCCCTACGAGATTTGGCTTGAACCATCCCAACATGCTGAAAAGGGTAAATCTATTCGCTTTGGCCATTTACGGTTGGTCATTTTCCCAAAAGTTCTCGGACATCTCGAAGTTGCAGTAGTTGATTTCTTCGAAAGGTTAAAACAAGGAATCAACCCTGTCCCGACCATCCTAGCCGAGACCTTCAGGTCCCTGAGTAGTTGTCGAAGAAAAGGGAGGACGATTTATCGGATGCGCGTATTGCTCAATGTTTGGATTTTGAGTCACTTCTGGAAGGTAGAGCGCACTCTGTTCCATATGTTTTCTAAAAATTCTCCCCGCTAGAAGCTTACCTCAATAAAGAATGGCCGAAGAAGTCACCGAGCAACATTGGGTATCATTTTTCAGAATCTTCGCGCCGAGAATATAACATGGAGAGCACCCTGGATCCGTCCTTCAGTTCTGCTATACAAATGTGGAAGCCAAGATTGGGTACCTTTACTCGGGTTATGGGGAGGAGTTGGATATGCTCCGCTATTAGTCCAAAGGCAATTTTCTTCGCGACAATTCCTCCCGCAACTGGAGGATTAGCACAGTTCGAGTTCGCTTTCGCGGGTGAAGGATATATGAAGAGAGTCCGAGACACTGCAAAGTATTGGAAGGAAATTCATTTCATGGAATTAGCTTTGTATGTTGATACCCTTACCCAAGATTACGACATATGGAGGAAACAACGGTAAATAGTCAGCAAATCTCATCAACAAACTACACCATCCAGAATCCTTTCTCGGAGGAAACGCCGTCTGAGCTAGAAATGGCAAGACAAGAATTCGAACGAGAAAAGGCCAAGATGTCTCGGGACCTTAGTGCCCTTCAAGAAGAAAACTATCAACTGAAGATTGAAGTTCAGGTTGAAAGGTCCAGGACTGAAAAAGTACAAAGAGAAGCCGAGATTGTGAGAAACGACTTAAGGGACCTTCATTTGGAAAACAAGAAATTAAGAAACACTATAAAGAATAGCGGGTTGGGCAAGTCGACAGCAGAATGGAAGGAAGAAATTAGCAATATCAAGGGAGGAATGGAGTTTTGGAAGGGAAAAGCAAAGAAAGAGGAGGAAAAGGCTGCGCGCGCTGTGATAGAGTTAAGAAGGAAGAACGCCAAGTATGAAATAGTGACTGCAAAATTGGCGAATAGTCAGTCTGAACATCAAGAATTAAAAAGGAAAACACGAGATCTAGAAAATATGCTGCAATCTCGTCAACAACAATTAGATAACCTCTTGAAGGCTCTAGAAGAAAAGAGTGAGCAGTACGATAGGGACATTCACGCGTATGAAGGAACTCTCAAAGAAAAAGAAATGCAACTTGACTTCTTGATCAATGAAATTCGTAAAGCGGCTATGCAAGTTGTTCAATTATCAGATGAAGCCGAAGTTCTCAGTTGCCAATTCCCTCCGAGCCAAAGATCGAGCATATCAGAGTTTTTAGAGCAAGTGAAGAAACAAGGCAATGTGGCTAGGAAATTTGTGTAACTGTTGGAAAAATGAGAACTTTGTGTAATAGACTATGTTGATAAATGAAATGCCTAAATATGGGGCTATCTTGAAATCAAACCAATTTCTTGCATTTCATTCATAACTTACATTCATTTGACATTCATGCATTCATTCATGCATCAATTCATTCATTGCATATCCCATACTCGTTCGCTGAGATTAAAACGTACAATTCGCAGTTGCAGACTTCAAGACTGGAACCACGTCATCCGTATAAAAGCGCCGACAAGCTAGAGTAATGGAGAATGAATTCAATGAGAGAATTGAAAGGATGGAAAGGGCTCAAAAGGAATTACAAGAGCAACTGGCCAAATCGAACAAGAGACGAGAGACCTAATGGTGAGATCTCGAGAGGAATCGCTCGAGCAAAGAGATCAGATGGCTAAAATGATGGAGATGATGACAACTTTGGTCAAAGGAAAGGGACCCATGCAGAACTCCGATGTTATGGAACCTCGGTCAAGAATTCACCATGATCAGGATCCATTCTATCCCCCGGGATTCACTCCACCGCCCGCATATACAATACAAAGAGGGTATACTCAAGAGGAACCCACTGGCTTGGAACATCGACCTATGCCACCTGCTCCACCCACTAATTTGGGGCAAGGAATGTTAGCGTCGAACCCAGGGGCTAGTCCTGCTAATCCACTAGTTCCAGATCTGGATGACCCAGCAGAGGTAGCCAAGTTGAAATTGGATAACCATGACGCAAAATATAGGAGTCTAGAGGAAAGACTCAAAGCAATAGAAGGCACTGAAGTCTTCTCCGACTAGATGCCAAGGAACTCAGTTTGGTACCTGATCTAATTTTGCCTCCGAAGTTCAAAGTGCCTGACTTTGAGAAGTATGATGGGACAAGGTGCCCAAAAGCACATCTCATTATGTTCTGTCGAAAGATGACCGGTTATGTGAACGAGGATAAACTACTCATACATTGCTTTCAAGATAGTCTAACAGGGTCAGCTCTTCGGTGGTACAATCAACTTAGTAGAGAAAAGATTCGATCCTGGAAGGACTTGGCGTCAGCATTTTGCGAGCAGTACAAGCATGTATCGGATATGGTGCCAGACCGTATGACCTTGCAAATGATGAAGAAAAAGCCATCAGAGACCTTTAGACAGTATGCGCAGAGATGGAGAGACGTCTCAACTCAAGTGGAACCCCCACTAACAAAACGGAGATAACCGTTCTCTTATCAATACTTTAAAGGCACCGTTTTATGACAAATTAGTGGGAAGTGCCACGAAAGATTTCGCGATATTGTAATATCCGGTGAACTCATAGAGAATGCGTCAAGAGCGGTAGAATGGAAGGATCAGAAGTCAAGAAAAGCAGCACCCTTAAGGAAAAAGAGCCAGAAGCCCTCATGGTGGGAACTGGGAGTCGTTACATTCCCAATTCGTATCCTAATCAACCCCGACCTCGAGATTATCCACCCTCGAATTTCCATTATCCCCTCAAACCCCTTACTACCAAGCACCACATCCGTCCTGCCCCGTATACGCCACGAACAACCAAAGACCCATCACCACTTTCCCACAAAACGCGGTACCCGCCCAAAGCCAACCTAGAAACGAACCAAGACCATCAAGGCATAATCCCGAGAGACCGCAATTTACCCCCATCCCTGTGTCGTATGGGGAATTGTACCCAAAACTTTTAGAAAAACAGCTAATTTCTCCCCATTACATGGCACCCCTTAAACCTCCATACCGAAAGTGGTACGATCCAAACGCTAGTTGTGCATACCACGCAAGGAACCAAGGGCACTCTACTGAGAACTGTCTCGCTTTCAAAAGGAGAGTTCAAGGACTCATTGACGCGGGTATCCTACGATTCGATAGTGTAGTAACGCCACGGGGAACCCGTTCCCTAACCATACCGAAGGAAATGTGAGCACAGTGGGGAAAGAGGATGAATGGAACGTTAGAAGATGTGTGGCAGAAATAAGGACGCCTCTGCAGAAAATCTGGGAGGTATTAGTTAAGAAAGGATTGCTCTGTCACTCTGATAGAGTTTTTGGAGAAGAAGGTCAAAGTTTTTGCAATTTTCATGGGATTGTTGGGCACGACATTCAGTCGTGCGAGGACTTTAAAAGGTTACTTCAAGACCGGATGAATAATAAGGAGATCAAGGTCCTTAACAAGAGTGAAGATGCCAACGAAAGAGAAGTATGCGTCTCTGATAGCCAATCATCAGGCCCCCTTATAGTGCTGATCGACCGTTGGTAATTTATTACGACGCGATGAGAGAGCCATTGAAACCACAGATGGTAATTGAAGTACCATCTCCTTTCCCGTATAAGGAAACAAAACAGTACCGTGGAGATATGATGTTAATATCGTTACACCGGAAGTTGAAAAGTCCAAAGCCATAATTGAAGATGTTGGGGAGGTAGGTCATTTTACTCGAAGTGGACGATGCTATTCTAAAGAAGTGGAACCGGTAAAGAAAAGTAGCGACTCGAAGCAAAAGGGAAAGCAGTGATGCACGAGGTCGAAGTCGAGCAAGAAATTCACTCGTGCAAGAAACTAAAAAGCCTATGAATGAGGAAGAAGCTCAAGAATTCTTAAATTTATTAAGCACAGCAAATATAGTGTGGTGGAACAACTGAGCAAGCAGCCAGCACGAATCTCAGTTCTATCTCTACTGTTAAATTCAGAGCCACACCGGAACGCTTTATTGAATGTGTTAAATCAAGCTTACATGGCCAACAACATATCTGTCGAAAAGCTTGATAGGTGGGTAAACAATCTGAATGCGGACAACTTCATCTCTTTTAGTGATGATGAGATACCGCTAAATGGTAGAGGTTCGGTGAAAGCACTGCATATCACGATCCGCTGCAAGGGCTACATAATACCGAACGTACTCATCGATAATGGGTCAGCATTAAATGTTATGCCATTGGCTACACTTTCCAGAATACCGATAGATTTGTCCTACTTAAAGCCCTGTCATTCCACGGTAAGGGCATTCGACGGGACGAGGCGTGAAGTTATGGGAAAGATCGAAATCCCTTTGGAAGTAGGCCCCTACATCTATGAGGTCGAATTCTAAGTCATGGACATTACACCCTCTTATAACTGCCTTTTGGGAAGACCTTGGATTCATTCTGCTGGAGCAGTCCCATCATCCCTCCATCAAAAAGTGAAATTCATCATGGATGGCTGTTTGGTCACAGTCTAGGGCGAAGAAGACATCATCGCATCTATCTCTGCTGATGCGCCATACCTGGAAGTAAGCAAGGATGCAGTGGAATGTTCCTTTCGATCCCTTGAATTCATCAATGCCACTTTCGTCGCTGAGGGAAATAGAATTCCGATGCCAAAACTGTCGAGAAATACCAGAATGGGTGTCAAGTTGACCGTAGGAAGAGGAGCTCGTGCGAGAAGAGGTTTAGGGAGACATCTGCAAGGAATATTGAGGGCTTTAAAGCCAGTGCACCACAAGGCCCGATACGGTTTGGGGTTCCAGCCTGACATGCGCCAAAGAAGAAGACAGTGGAAGAATGATCAAGAGAGAAGAATTGCAAGGACTTTGGGCCGAGAACCAGAATGGGAACCAATAGAGTACCCTCATTTGTCAAAAACATTTACATCTGCGGGAATGATGTACCCTAGACAAGAGGATCCACGAAACATGCTGGGATTAATTGAAAAGGATTTTCAGAATGCTAGTATAAATGTCATTGACAAAGAAGCTGGTGCAAGTAAAGATGTCTCGAGGATACGCCCTTGCCCTCCTGGTTTCATGTTGAACAATTGGATTGCTGAGGAGCTTCTTGTAGTTTATAAGCCTTCAGAGTAATGCCAAACATCAACCTTCTATTGTGTCCTTAGATATAATAGAGGTCTTTTTTAAGAGTTTGCATTCGCTCTTTATCATTTAAATGAATTTCAATGAAGATGTATTTTGTCATGATTTTTCGCATTATCACTAATTTCATAATCATTTTCTCATTTCATAGCCTATCCTTACATTTGCCTCATTGCCATGACATAACATTTTATTTGTTGTTTCCAATACTTGGATGTCCCCCGATAGCTTCCTTTTCCATTCAACTTTCAGGTGCTCAGATATTGACGACATGAATAAGCCCGTTACGAATCTTGAAATTGATGTTGAGAAGGCTGTTTGCTTAGGAGAATTTGAAGCCGAAGAAAATGCTGAAGATTATGTCTCGTCTCTTGAATTGTTAAGAATGGTGGAACAAGAGGATAAACAGGTTCTGCCTCATGAAGAATCTGTAGAAACAATAAATTTGAGCACTGAAGAGAGGAAACAAGAAGTGAAGATTGGGACTTCTATTTCAGAAAGTACCAGGCGTAGTTTGATCACTTTACTCCGCGAATACAAAGATGTTTTCGCGTGGTCATACCAGGACATGCCAGGGCTAGATGAAGATTTAGTGGTCCATAAGCTCCCATTAAAGCCAGAATGCAAGCCCATCCAGCAAAAATTAAGACAGATGAGGCCCGAAATGCTGTTGAAAATAAAAGAGAAGTCAAGAAGCAATTTGACGCTGGCTTCCTACAAGCCTCCAAATATCCAGAATGGGTGGCTAACATAGTCCCGGTACCAAAGAAAGATGGAAAAGTACGAATGTGCATGGATTATCGTGACCTGAATCGAGCAAGCCCAAAAGATAATTTTCTCTTGCCACATATTGACACGTTGGTGGACAACACAGTAAAACATTCATTGTTTTCTTTCATGGATGGATTCTCGGGGTATAATCAGATCAAGATGGCTTCTGAGGATATGGAGAAAACTACCTTCATAACAATGTGGGGAACGTTCTGCTACAAGGTGATGCCATTCGGGTTAAAGAATGCTGGGGCAACATATCAGAGGGCTATGGTGACGTTATTCCATGACATGATGCATAAAGAAATAGAGGTCTACGTCGATGATATGATTGCTAAATCTCGAGGAGAAGAAGAGCATGTAATGAACCTCAAGAAGTTGTTCGAAAGGCTGAGAAAGTTTCAGCTAAAGCTTAATCCAGTCAAATGTACATTCGTGGTTACCTCGGGAAAGTTGCTAGGCTTCATTGTCAGTGAAACAGGTATCGAAGTTGATCTAGATAAAATAAAAGCCATCCAAGAATTACCACCTTCGCGCACGCAAAAGGAAGTTAGAGGATTTTTAGGGAGATTAAATTACATCGCCCGATTTATCGCTCAACTTACCAACCAATGCGACCCAATCTTTCGGCTTCTTCGAAAACATAACCCGGGAGAATGGAACGAGGAATGCCAAGTGACCTTTGATAAGATAAAACAATATTTGTGCAGTCCTCCAGTGCTAGTACCGCCAACTCCGGGAAGACCATTAATTTTGTATCTGACAGTGTTCGAAAGTTCAATGGGTTGCGTACTGGGACAACATGACGAGTCAGGAAAGAAAGAAAAGGCGATCTACTACCTCAGCAAAAAGTTCACTGAATATGAGGCAAAATATTCGTCCGTTGAGAAATATTGTTGCGCTCTGGTTTGGGTAGCTCGGAGACTCAAACAATATATGTTGTATCACACGACATGGCTAATTTCAAAGCTGGACCTAATAAAATACATGATGGATTCGCCGGCACTATCAGGAAGAATAGCGCGATGGCAGCTCCTCCTTTCGGAATATGACATTGTCTATGTAAGTCAGAAGTCAATAAAAGGGAACGCAATAGCTGACTTCTTAGCAACTTGAACGACAGAGGAATATGAGCCTTTAAGATTCGATTTCCCAGACGAAGACTTAATGTGCATCACATAAATAGAATCCGAGTCATCAAAAGAGAAGTCATGGAAGATGTGCTTTGATGGTACGTCAAATGCTTTAGGGCATGGAATTGGAGCAATCCTGGTATCACCAGACAGGAATCATTATCCGTTCACTGTAAGACTGAACTTCTTCTGTACCAATAATATCGCAGAATATGAGGCCTGTATCATGGGGCTTCGTGCAGCTATCGAACGAAACATCGAGATCTTGGAGGTGTACGGGGACTCAGCCTTAGTGATTTACCAAATTCGTGGAGAATGGGAAGTGAGGGACTCAAAATTGATTAAGTACATCGATTTAGTGGCTGGATTGATCAAGGAATTCAAAGAAATAACTTTTCATTACTTCCCACGAGAAGAGAACCAACTGGCTGATGCCCTAGCCACTTTGGCTTCAATGTTCAAAGCAAGTAGAGAAGCAGAAATAATGCCCCTCAAAATGAGCATATACGAGGTCCCTGCACACTGTTGTAGCATTGAGAAAGAAGTAGACGGACGGCCTTGGTTCCATGATATCTTAGAATATATCAAGAATCAAAAGTATCCCGAACAAGCGAATGAGAACAATAAAAGAACAATTAGAAGAATGGCAGCGGGATTTGTTCTTGATGGGGATATCCTGTATAAAAGAGGAAATGATCAGATGCTTTTGAGATGTGTGGATGATGTTGAAACCAGAAAAATACTTGAAGAGGTCCATGAGGGAATTTGCGGAACGCATGCCAATGGTTTCAATATGGCCAGAAAGATCATGAGACTCGGTTATTATTGGCTGACAATGGAAAGTGATTGCATCAATTTTGCCAGAAAATGCCACAAATGTCAAATCTACGGCGATAAAATTCATGTAGCCCCTTCACCCCTTCATGTCATGACTTCTCCGTGGCCTTTTTCTATGTGGGGCATGGATGTCATAGGGCCAATTTCTCCAAAAGCTTCAAATGGACATCGATTCATTTTTGTGGTTATCGATTACTTCACAAAATGGATTGAAGCCACTTCGTTTGCCAATGTGACGAAGACTGCAGTGTGCAAATTTTTGAAAAAGGAAATCATTTGCCGATATGGTTTGCCTGAAAGAATCATCTCAGATAATGCCACGAATCTGAACAATAAGATGATGAAAGAAGTGTGCGAGCAGTTCCAAATAAAGCATCATAATTCCTCGCCCTATCGCCCAAAGATGAACGGGGCTGTTGAAGCAGCTAACAAGAACATTAAGAGGATCATTGGGAAAATGACTGAGACATATAAAGATTGGCACGAGAAACTTCCATTTGCTTTATTTGCATATCGCACATCTGTCCGAACATCTACAGGAGCAACTCCTTTCTCTCTAGTCTATGGAATGGAAGCTGTGCTACCTATCGAGGTTGAGATCCCCTCTCTGCGAGTATTGATGGAATCAAAGTTAGAAGAAACAGAATGGGTTCGAGCTCGATATGATCAGTTGAACCTCATTGAAGAAAAACGTCTAAGGGCAATTTGTCATGGGCAAATGTACCAAAAGAGAATGATCGCAGCCCATGACAAGAAGGTACGACCAAGAGAGTTCCATGAAGGAGAACTCGTTCTGAGAAAGATTCTCCCAATACAAAAAGACCTGCGAGGAAAATGGGCACCAAATTGGGAAGGACTATACGTTGTAAAAAAGGCACTTTCAGGAGGAGCTTTAATCCTTACCGAGATGGATGGGAAGGAGTTACCGAATCCGGTGAATTCGGATGCGGTGAAGAAATATTATGCTTAAGATGAAAACCCGAAAAGGGCATCTAAAAAAAAAGGGGCGAAAACCCGAAAAGGGCGTCTTGATTAGTACAAAAAGATTAGGATGAAAACCCGAGAGGGCGTCCTAATGAAACAAACCTGGCGGTCGAATGATAGGTCAAGTAGTGAGACTACAGTATTTGAAGCACTTTTGAAAGCTCGAAATTTTCTACGCAAGAAGCCATGCTCGAAAAGATTATTGATTGAGGAACGTGGAAGAGTTCATGTGTTAAATATCTAGAGCATTTGTATCCGTTGAATACGACCTTTTCTTTCTTTTTGACATTTTTACTCTCATTGGTTAACTTTCTTTGTTTGCCACACTTAAAATAAAGGAGTATGAGATATCCTTTGTGTCCCTACCTGACCATTTTCATGCATCTCATTATGTGTTTATTTAATGATAAATAGTGAAATGACATACTCTAAACAAAAGAAATATCAAGCATTACCCGGATAAGAATTTGATAAGTGCAAGATCTTCAAAGCAAGAACAAAGTTTAACCAAGGGCAAAAAAGGTGATATCTGAGAAACGTCGATTACTCGTAAAGCTCGAAGATAGGTATGAGGCCTGAAGAGAAGGTCGAGAATCAAAGCAATGAACGCAGATCCTCAACAATCATGGCGAAAATGACATACGACCAATATGCTTAAGGAGCACTGCATAATCATGTAGGCATAAAGGCATTTAAGACAAACATGTGCATATCATGATGACATCATGCATGGCATATACAAGTAATCCAGTAAAGCAAGAAATCTTGAATGAGAGTCGAACTGAATCAAAGGAAAAGATACCCGAGTTCTACCAAAGGACTGGTTTTGGTATTTTGATGTTTAATATTCATGCTTTCCAAGGAAAATCAACTCATATTGCGAGAAATGAGTTGAGCCTCAAGACACGTTGAGGTATTTTTAAATTTTTTAAAAAAATCAACTCATATTGCGAGAAGTGAGTTGAGCCTCGGGGCACGCCGAGGTATTTTTAGTTTATGTTTTAAATTGACTCATATTGCGAGAGGTGAGTTAAGCCTTTTAATTTTTGTTTTTCAAAATCAACTCATATTGCGAGAAATGAGTTGAGCCTCAAGACACGTTGAGGTATTTTTAAATTTTTTTAAAAAAATCAACTCATATTGTGAGAAGTGAGTTGAGCCTCGGGGCACGCCGAGGTTTTTTAGTTTATGTTTTAAATTGACTCATATTGCGAGAGGTGAGTTAAGCCTTTTAATTTTTGTTTTTCAAAATCAACTCATATTGCGAGAGGTGAGTTGAGCCTCGGGACACGCTGAGGTAATTTTAATTTCTATTTTAAAAAAAATCAACTCATATTGCGAGAGGTGAGGTGAGCCTCGGGACACGCTGAGGTAATTTTAATTTCTATTTTCAAAAAAAATCAACTCATATTGCGAGAGATGAATTGAGCCTCGGGACATGCTGAGGTAATTTTAATTTCTATTTTTAAAAAAAATCAACTCATATTGCGAGAGATGAATTGAGCCTCGGGACACGCTGAGGTAATTTTAATTTCTTTTTTAAAAAAATCAACTCATATTGCGAGAGATAATTGAGCCTTAGGACACGCTGAGGTAATTTCAATTTCTGTTTTCAAAAAAATCAACTCATATTGCGAGAAATGAGTTGAGCCTCAAGACACATTGAGGTATTTTCAATTTCTATTTTCAAAAATCAACTCATATTGCGAGAGGTGAGTTGAGCCTCGGTTCACATGCTGAGGTAATTTCAATTGTGTTGTCAAAAAAATCAACTCGTATTGCGAGAGGCGAGTTGAGCCTCAAGACATACTTAGGTATTGTCAATTTTTTGTATGTTTCAAAAATCAACTCATATTGCGAGAGGTGAATTGAGCCTCAGGACACGCTGAATGAGTTGAGCTCAGGATCACATATCGAATAAAGAATAAGATTAGGGCTGATTGAAGTCACCAGATTTTGTTTCCTTGAAGTTGCAGTGGAGCTGATCAAGGATATTAGATGATGTCCTTCTAAAGTTACAGAAGAGAAGACCACAAGCCTTATCTGACTAAAGCAACAGAAGAGCAAATTGAAGCTGTTAATCTTATATTTCTGAAGTCACAGTAAAGCAGATCGAAGTTACAAATCTTATATCCTTGAAGTTACATTGAAGTAGATTGAAGCCACAAAGCATATATCAGAAGAGGTAATGGATTGAACCAAAGCTACAAGATACGGAGGACTAAAAAGAGACTACCTGGATGAGAAGATCACCATAAGAAGTCAAAACTTAGCGAGACCGAGCAAAATTGGCCTTTCTTTGTATCTTTGCTCTATTCCCGTTACACGACAATAAGCAAAGAGGGGCAGCTGTTGTAGGCCAATTTTGGCCCGTTTACAAAATACCCAGGCCCATTAAACCATTTAACCCATCCTCAAACCCAAAACCTAAAATTAACCTAGCCCAACATCCAAGCCCAATCCCAAAACCCTAAACTCCCATTTGCCTCTTCCCACTCTCCCATGCTGTCTGCCACCAGCACCACTCCCACTCTCCCATGCTGTCTGCCACCAGCACCATCACACACCCCACCGTCCATGCCCATGCCCTGAAAACAAGCAAAACAGAAGCAAGAATAGAAAATAATAATAAAGTATGTAAAAATTAGGCCATATAAAAGCCACCCAAACAACAAACGAAAAAGGAGGAGGATGTACAAAAAGTTTGTATCAAAAACAAAAGAAAAAAGAAAAGCTTAGAAGGTGAAACTTCAATTTTTTCCTCTGTTATCTCAATCTTTTTGTTTATCTTTGCTTTGTTTTATTTTTTTTTCATTAACTTACTTTAAAACGAAAAAGAATCAAGGAAGAAAAGAGTCTTACCGGATCTACCCCGTGGCTGCTCCCCTCTCCGTTCGGCACGGTGAACCGCCGGCGATGATGGGTGTTGAAACCTTAACTGAAGAAAGGAGGAAGAGATAAAAAGTGGGGGTTTGAGAGCAGTTTTTCAGAAAAAAATATATAAAGGTTAAATGGTTTTAAAATAAAAAATTGAAAAGTCAAAAGGAAACGACGCCACTAACTATGATTTGTATGTTTCTGCTTTTAGGGATATTTGTCCCCCTGGTCCCTCAACCTCTCCAGTGCTTTGCAATTTAGTGCTTTAGTTACCTTTTTCCTATGATTTTGCAATTTGGCCACCTAATTCTCTGAGGTTTTCAATTTAGCCCCGTACCAAGCACTGCGTCTTAATGATTGGGGATATTTCTGTTTTCGGTCCTCCCATGTTGCGCGCATATTGCAATCTGGTCCTCTCCTCCTTATTTTCTTTTCAATCTGCCCACAACTTTGTTTTTAGTTTAATTTTAGTCCTGTTTTCGTTTTTTTATCTAAATATCCTTGTTATTTTCATATTATTAATATTATTTATTATTATTATTATTATTATTGTACATTAGTGTATATCTTCATGTATGTATATATATGTAGTAATGTTTCTATTACTTTATTTTAATATTTTTATTATAATGGCTTTTGTGTTTCAATATTATTATTATTATTATATATCCTTGTTAGATGTATACATATATATATTACTGTTTTTAATACCTTTATTTTAATATCATTTTATTATATTTACCTTTTGGTATTGTATTACATGGTTATTATTATATTTATTAGTGAATGCCGCTTACCCCCGTATATATTTTTAATACGTATTAATAGTCAATTTTTTTAATATATATTATATGAATAATTTATATATAATATTATGTATATATTTTAATATTATCAGTTATATATCTCTATACTATATGATTCTAATACTATTATTTATATATATATTTTCTTAGTACCACATTATGTATATATCATGTATATATTTATTTTTACCCATATTGTATTTATTATTAATTTTAATACATTTATTTTATAATCCGTATGTATATACCTTTCTTATTTGTATTATTTGTGTATGTTGCATTATTGATTTTGTATTTATTATTTTCCCTATTGCTACTTATTATATTATTATTTGGTGTATATATATCTTTTACTATTATTAGTATAAATGTATTTTCCTTGTCCATAGTATTCCTAATATTATTGTATATGTTCAATTACACTATGTGTATTTGTATCTAGTATGTATATATTTAGTAATATTGCATATATATGTCTATTAGGCATTATATTTTCATACATCATGTATATATGTCATATATTATATTTTTACATATTATCTTATGTATATATTACCTTATATTATTATTACTAAATGTACTTTATATTTGTTTATGTTTGGTTCTTATTTCCCTTTTAAATATTATTATTGTTTTGCTACTGCTCTAGTATTATGTTAATATTTTTCATTTGAAAATGTCATTGTTTGCATATTTGATTTATTTCAAATTCTTATTTCATGAATATTTTTTATGTTTTAATTACTAATCGAGGCAATAACTGATTTAACGTTAAGTCGTAAATTTCATCGCTATGTTGGATGGAATTTGTCGGCTCTTGTTAAAACGGTATATCCTTCTCAAAAATCAAAAATTGAAAGTTCTCGTCTTTTAAATTGGATCACGATTGGAATTTAAATTGAACTAGCATTTTTGAAAATTAAGACAGCACATGTTTAACAAGATACCAATTTTGGGCGTCGCGAGGGTGCTAATACCTTCCTCGCGCGTAACCGACTCCCGAACTCGAATTTTCTCTGGATTCTTACGTAGACCTAAAATTACCTCTTTTTTAGAAAATTTAAAAATAAAATTTTCTTCTAAAAAGAGAATTTATTAGGTGTCTGATCACACCTAGAAAAAAAAAGATCGGTGGCGACTCCTTTTTCAAATAAAATCGAGATTCAGTTTTCAAATTTTCAATAATTACTTCGACTAGCGCCCGTGCCCAATTTTTAGGTCGCTACACCAAACACGTGAAAAAACTCAATTTTTAGGCTTTCTGAGTATTAAAGTCTATAAATAACAATTAAAAGAAGATCTAAGAGAGCACTCAGAGAAGAACGAAGAAAAGACTCGAAAAATGCCACCGGATTCAACTCAAAAACGAATCTCCTTCAATAGTATTTAGCTGTCGATATATTCAGTTTTCAACCATGAGAGAGACAACATAAAAAGATAGAATATAAAACTTTCGAAACTTATATTAAAAGAAAAAAACAAAAAATAAAAAAGATGTTATCGGCTGAATAAGAGGTCAATAATAGAGAGAACCATGATAATCTGTAACCATATATATAATGGAGAGAAAATCATATATTTAATGATAAAAAAAGTTATTTTCGTTGAATGAGTAAACGGTGATGATTGTACCTAATTATATATATATATATATATATAAAGAGAGAACCATGATAGTATTTAACTATATATAATGGAGAGAGAACCATAAATTCAATTTCTCTATATGAATAATCATACCTAAGCATTCATACATATGTATGTATATAATGGAAAGAACCATGATAATACTTAATCATATAAATATATATAATTGAGAGAAAACCATAAATTAAAAAATAGAAAAAGACTTTCCTGTACGAATAGTCGATGATGATAGTACCTAACCCTATAAATCCAACTCCCACATATTATCTATTGCATGCAGATCATAGATTTAACCATTGAAGTAGCAATCTAGCAATGGATTATTTCCATTCAGTCACAGCAACTTCAACTGTTGCGATCATTGCTTTTCCACCACTGTTTCTTTTCTCTTTCCTATGGATCTCAAGACGAAACACAAACTTGAAGAAAACAGTACCAGAAGCTGGTGGAGCATGGCCTATTATTGGCCATATCCGCCTCCTAGGAGGGCCACAACCACCTCACATAACCTTGGCTAACATGGCTGTCAATTATGGAAGAATATTCATTATCAAGTTAGGTGTACAGAGAGCTTTGGTGTAGAGGCGAAGCTAGGAGGCTGGCAGGGGCCTCGATCCCCTAAAATGAAAGCTTAGTATTTAGACCATTTAAAATTTTTTATAATTTTAAATTAATAAAGGTAAAATTACATTTTGGCCTCCCTTAAAATTATAAAAATTCGATTTAATCCTTTAAAAATTATAAAGACATAAACTATAAAAAATTAATATTTCATTCAGCCTTAGAAAATTGTTCTTACTTCGCCCTGCTTTGGTGATGAACAATTGAGAGATTGCAAAAGAATGTCTTTACCATAAACGATAAAACATTTGCAACTCGTCCAAACCTTGCATGCGCGGAGCTTATGGGTTACAACAGAGCCATGATTGGCTTTGCATCATATGGACTTCATTGGAGTCAAATGCGCAAGATTTCCACTATTGAGCTCCTCTCAATTTTTTTTTCTTCATTCAAACTGATATGTTGTAAATACAATAAGAACAACATTCAAAAGAGTACACTAAAATTGATTTTACTTAAAACAAACACGCACTCATCACTAGTAGCTTATTCTAATTATGGATGCAGTCAGCACGCGCATTCTGCGGATATAGTCCGCATTTCTTCAATCCCGCCATATTGAGCACAGTTTCATGTGTCCGCAAATTTGTTCTCACTTAGACAGTCCGCCATGCTTGTATCATATATGAACTGTCTGCATAATGTCAGTTCACGAGACAATTCCTCAAATAACAATCCACAAATTAATTCGTATTTAGACTGTTTGCCATTTGTGCGAGCTGTTGGTTGACCATCTCTATCAAATGAAGTAATTGATATATGTGAAGGTATTGATATGTATGAAGGTCTAAAATTCACGAATCTTAAAATAACTCCATTAAAAGTCTTCCTACTTTTGTTGATGAATCCAATAATTAATTGCTACTGTTTGTTGGATTTTAGATTATATTTAATAAATAATTATATAAAAGATGTTGAAAAATCGAAACCCCATATTATAAAATAATAGATCCTTATTAAATAAATGAAATCTATTGCTCACGAGATCCACGAGGTGGGCCTGTTTTTAATTGGACCATATGATACCTGTTTAACTACGTTATCTAATTATTGTTCTATAGAAAAGGTATTGGACAAATGGAAAGTGAAAAAAGATTAATTTTTTTATATGACGAAGGATGATTGTGTTGGAAGAAAATTTGCAGATCCAAGAAAAAAAATTACTTGAGATGATAAGACAATTTGTAATAGTTTGCGGTCAATAGTATTTATTAAAGACAAAAAAAAAACAAAAAAATGCTATCGGTTGAATAAGTGGTCAATAATGATAGGCGATGCTGTGACATTACTTAACCCTATAAATCCAACTCCCTCATATAAATCTTCTATGAATTTCCTCGGTTTTCCACAACGAGACAAAATTCAAAGATTGAATATATATATATTCTTATCTCTGCTACTCACTTCCCATTTCTTATCTTAAAGTGGGAATCTGGCGATGGATTATTTCCATTCAGTCACAGCAATTCCAACTGTTGCAATCATTGCCTTTCCACTACTGTTTCTTTTCTCTTTTCTATGGATCTCAAGAAGAAACAAAAACTCGAAGAAAACAGCACCAGAAGCTGGTGGAGCATGGCCTATTATTGGTCATCTGCGCCTCTTAGGAGGGCCACAACCACCTCACATAAGCTTGGCTAACATGGCTGACAAATATGGAAGAATGTTCGCTATCAAGTTGGGTGTGCATAGAGCTTTGGTGGTGAGCGATTGGGAGATTGCTAAAGAATGTCTCACCACAAATGATAAAGCGTTTGCCTCTCGTCCAAAACTTGCAAGCTCGGAACTTTTGGCTTACAACAGAGCCATGTTTGGCTTTGCACCGTATGGACCTTATTGGCGTCATATGCGCAAGATAGCCACTATTGAGCTCCTCTCCAATCACCGACTCGAATTACTTAAACATGTAAGGGAATCCGAGGTGAAGACATCTCTGCAACAGTTGTACCAGCTGTGGAACAAGAAGAGAATTGCTAACTCTGATAAAGTATTGGTAGAGATGAAGGGATGGTTCAAAGAAGTTACTCTGAACGTGATTATGAGGATGATTGTAGGGAAGCGAATTCCAAATTCCAGCGAAGGAGTTGAACAGTTGAAATGGAAGAAGTCGATGGATGACTTCATTGTACTAAGTGGAAAGTTCTTAATATCAGATGCTTTGCCGTTTCTGAGATGGTTGGACATATGTGGAGACATGAAGTGCATGAAGAAGACAGGGAAAGAATTGGACCAAGTTGTGCAGGGATGGCTACGAGAGCACAAGCAGAAAAGAGCTGAAAATAAGGCAAATGGTGAGGAAGATTTCATGGGAGTGATGCTGTCTATTCTCAGTGATCGGGAGGAACACCATGCTGATACAATCAACAAAGCCACTTGTCTGGTACGTGCATATCTCTTAACCAAATAGATTGTTATTAATGACATATTTAAATTGTTTTTGGTCAAGATTGCTATTAATAACATACATAAGTTGGAAATGCTATTATTTCATTGTTGATCTTTCCATGGTATTTGATCTAACAGAGCCTTGTCTTAGCCGCGGAGGATAGCACATCAATCACATTGACATGGGTCTTATCTCTGCTACTCAATAATCGTGACAAATTGAGTAAAGTCCAACAAGAACTAAATGTTCACGTTGGTAAGGATAGATTACTTGTGACCGAATCAGACACAAAAAACTTAGTGTACCTTCAATCTATCATTAAGGAAACTCTACGCTTATACCCTCCTGCTCCACTCTCCGTGATCCATGAAGCCATAGAAGATTGCACGGTTAATGGATACCATGTTTCAGCTGGCACTTGGCTTATTATGAATCTTTATAAGATTCATCATGATCCACTTATATGGGCAAACCCTTTTGAATTTCAACCTGAAAGATTTATGACTACTCACAAAGACATTGATGTGAGAGGACAGAATTTTGAACTGATTCCATTTGGAAGTGGTAGAAGAATGTGCCCTGGAGTTTCATTTGCACTTCAAATTTTGCTTTTTACACTAGCTAATGTATTGCATTGGTTTGAGTTTGAGACTCCGTCAAACGAAGCTGTCGATATGAGTGAAGCACTTGGGTTAACGAATTCTAAAGCAACTCCATTAGAAGTTCATATAACTCCTCGCCTTCCTGTTTTTGTTTACGATACCACTAACTAATTGGTATTATAATTTTATTATAATAAAATGAGTAGAATTCAATAAATTTCGTACCATAATTGTCATGTAATTGTATCATATGCAAGGTTTTTTTATCCAATTAAATATGTGAACTTATCTTTAAAGTTTATTTAGTCTAATTAGATTCTTGAACTTGATTTCTTGATTCAAATTGATAACTGCAGTTGGTTTTATGATCCAAATTGGTACATATAGTAAATAATTTATTCGAACCAGTTTGAACTATGAAACAAAGTTCACGCTGAACCAAAAAGTCAATTGTTCAGGGCACCTAATTGGATAAAAAAAAGTTCAGGTACCAAATTGAACCTGAAAGTCTAGTTTAGGTACCAAAAAAAAACCTTAATTACTAATTTAAACCTTGAATTCAGGTACCAAAATATATATTTACCTTTTATTTTCATATATCAATTAAAGATTGTTTCTCTAAAAAAATTCTAGAACCAAATATTTCAAAATGATAAAGACTGTACCTTTTCAAATATTTTATTTCTTCACACATTATTTCCTAGTACGTAGTACACATGCTAGAAGAATGTAAAATAAAATTAAGTGGATGAAAGTAAAATTAAATTAATAAAACTAAGAGGGTGTTAAATGTAATGTGAATAAGAAGTGATGCAATTCCGCTCGATTAAATATATATAAAGGAGAGATAAGCTTTCCTTGAATGAATAGTGAATGAGCATACTATATAATAGTGAGAATCATAATTAAACGATAAAAGATAAAAGATACTTTTGTTGAATAAGTAAACAATGATGATATATACATAATAGAGAAAGAACCATGATAATACTTAACTATATATATATATATAATGGTGAGAGAACTATAAATATTGTTACATTGAAGGTTCAGTGGATTTCATCTTTGGAAATGGTCTCTCCCGCTTTGAAGTTAGTAACGTAATCTCTGACCTGTATTAAGCAATTAATCTTATATACATATGTTGATTTGTGGGATGTGTTGATTTCAGGGATGTCACGCGCATGCAATAGCGACGTTAACAGGAGCCGGAACAGCACAAGTTGTCGAAATTTATAAATTCTTTGAAAGTTTTTAAAATTTTAATATGAATTTTACTCGCATCTTAAATTGTCTTAAAAAGTATTTTACTTTCGACTAGATTTGAAAGTGCTGGGAAAATTTGTGCCAACAAAAGTTTTGCATTTTACTGGCACTTGTGGCCAGCCCGCCGGAAAATTTTACTAGCACGAGCTTAGCCGGCGGTCAAATAAATGCCAGTAAAATTATTATAGGCCTTTTTCTTACTTTTACCGACGCTTATAAATACCAGTAAAAATGAGTTATTTTGTAATGACATGTTTTAACACGCTCAAGCACATGTTCTTTTGCATTAATAAAAATATTAATGACAATTAAGTCAAGATTGAGTCAGCTCAATGAAATTAATTTTTAACCCCTAAAAAGTCAGCAAATTTGACTTTTTTCTCCTATTACCAAAACTTGTTTGAAACATGGGTTAAAATTGGCATATGGCACTTAAATAGTACATTTTGTTATCTATCTCTCTCAATAATGATATAAAAGGAAAAACCATTATCTATCTTATTTATTTTTGGGTAAATCTACATTTTGGTATCTAAACTTAGTTTCAAGTTTCAAATTAGTACCTAATGTTTTTTTTTGTCCAATTAAATACGTGAATGTGTCTTTAAAGTTCAATTTGGTACTTAAAGTTTATTTTGGTCTAATTAGACACTTGAACTAGGTTTCTTGGTTCAAATTGGTATCTGCACTAAGTTTTATGGTCCAAATTAGTACATACAGTAAATAATTTATTTGAACCAGTTTGAACTACGAAACTAAATTCATGTACTAATTTGAACCAAAAAGTCAATTGCTCAAAAACCTAATTAGATAAAAGTTTAGGTAACAAATTGAACCTGAAAGCCTAATTTAGGTGTCAAATTTCAATCTATTTATTGTTCTATAAAAATGGTATTGGACAAATGGAAATTGAACATTTCCTCATCAAACTTTATAAGATACTAAGGAACTGTATGCTTATTCATACCACATTAATAATATACAGCAAAAATTTAACGATTGTTGAAAGATGAGTTAGATTACTTTTCTCTTTCCTTTCACTATTAAAATAATCGTTAACTCCATGATAATAGTAATGATTACGTATGGTATGGTAACCCTGATCATGACCATGGTTTCTTCTCTTATTAAAATTACTATGTATTATTCTATTCACTTTTGCAATGGAGTCAAACCAGTGGATAACTTTTATAATTTTTTATTTACCATTCATTATTTTGTACAACTACCAAAATGTATGAGATTTAACCACCGAGTATTTTTTAAAATTTTTTTCATGATATTGTTACTGTAGGAATATATTACATGTTAAAATAAAAATTGTAATATATTATTATCAACTATTTTTTCTCCACAAAAATTTAATTGAAAACTTATCTTGAATATTACATAATTATATTTACTCACAAATTTGGAATCTTGTAATCTTTAGTGCATCCGATTATAACAATCAACATCTTATGTTTACAAGAGCCAAGGCTAGTGTTTTTAAAACCAAGGTCTATATGGTTGTTGCACACGAGGAAATTGATCTTGTGAATATGCATGAGGCGATGAAGCATCCATCTTGGCAGGAAGCTGTGAAGGAGGAATTAGATGCCCTTCTCAAGAATGGTACTTAGTCTCTGTAAGTTTTTCCCCTAAGAAGAAAGCCTATTGGTAGTAAATGGTTATTTAATATCAGAATGAACCCCGATGGATCAATAGCTTGATATAAATCCAGGTTGGTGACAAAAGTGATAGGCTATGATTAATATGAGACGTTTAGCCCAGTTGTAAGGTCTAATACTATATGGACTGTTTTGGCTCTTGCGGTTGATCACAATTAGCCATTTTGACAACTAAAGATCAATATGTATTTCTCAATAATATTTAGCAGTCGATATACTCAGTTTTCAACAATGGGAGACAAAATGAAAAGAGAATATATATATATCTTTCTTTCCAACCTTATATTAAAAGACAAAAAAAAAATGCTATCGGTTGAAAGAGTGGTCAATAATGATAGGCGATGCTGTGACATTATTTAACCCTATAAATCCAACTCCCGCATATAGATCTATGAATTTCCTAGGTCAATACACTGTTTTCCACAACGAGACCCAAAATTCATAGAGAGAATTTATTACCTTCTGAACCATAAGTTAAAAGGCAAATAGGGATGCTATCGGTTGAATAAATGGTGAATGATGATACCCCTGCGCTGCGGTGACATTAAATTAACCCTATAAATCCAACTCTCTCATCTCTGCTATTGCGTATAGATCTTAGATTAAAGTAAGAATCCAGAAATGGATTATTTTCATTCAGTCACAGTAACATCAACTGTTGCAATCATTACTTTTCCACTACTGTTTCTTTTCTCTTTCCTATGGATCTCAAGAAGAAACACAAACTTGAAGAAAACAGCACCAGAAGCTGGTGGAGCATGGCCTATTATTGGTCATCTCCGCCTCTTAGGAGGGCCACAACCACCTCATATAAGCTTGGGTAACCTGGCAAACAAATATGGAGGAATCTTCACCATCAGGTTGGGTGTGCATAGAGCTTTGGTGGTGAGCAATTGGGAGATAGCTAAAGAATGTCTCACCATAAACGATAAAGCGTTTGCCACTCGTCCAAAGCTTGCAAGCTCGGAAATTTTGGGTTACAACTCTGCCATGATAGCCTTTGCACCGTATGGACCTTATTGGCGTCAAGTGCGCAAATTCGCCACTATTGAGCTCCTCTCAAATCACCGACTCGAATTGCTTAAACCTGTGCGGGAATCCGAGGTGAAGGCATCACTGCAACAATTATACCAGATGTGGAACAAGAAGAAAAGTAGTAACTGTGGCAAAGTAATTGTGGAGATGAAGAGATGGTTCAGAGATGTTACTCTTAACGTGATACTAAGGATTGTTGTAGGGAAGCGAATACCGAATTCATACGAAGGAGATGAAACCGTGAAATGGAAGAAGTCGTTGGACGAGTTGTTTGAACTAACTGGAAAGTTCGTGGTATCGGATGCCTTACCGTATCTGAGATGGTTGGACTTTGGTGGCGACAAAAAGCTTATGAAGAAGGTAGCCAAAGAATTGGACCAAGTTGTGGAGGAATGGCTACGAGAGCACAAAGAAAAGAGAGCTGAAAATGAGGCAAACAGTGAGGAAGATTTCATGGGAGTGATGCTATCTATTCTTCGTGATGCAGAGGAGCACGATGCCGATACCATCAACAAAGCCGTCAGTCTCGTACGTACATTTCTTAATCAAATCCTATACTTGTTTGATATTTATATTCATCTTTCGCCTGAATACCAATTTCAATCTGATATTAATAGTTTTACGGTAAATGATTTAATAGGCACTTATCTTAGCTGCGGAAGATACCACATCAATTACAATGACATGGGCTTTATCTTTATTACTCAATAATCGCGATGCATTGAACAAGGTCAAACAAGAATTAGACATTCATGTTGGTAAAGATAGACTCTTAGTTACAGAATCAGATACTAAAAACTTGGTGTACCTCCAATCTGTCATTAAAGAAACACTACGCCTCTATCCTGCTGCTCCACTCGCTGTAATCCATGAAGCCATTGAAGATTGCTCAGTTCATGGATACGATATTTCAACTGGCACTTGGCTTATTCTTAATCTTCAAAAGATACAACGTGATTTACAAATATGGGAAGCTCCTTTAAAATTTCAACCAGAAAGATTTATGACTACCCATAAAGATATTGATGTAAAGGGACATGACTTTGAACTTATTCCATTTAGCAGTGGTAGAAGAATGTGCCCTGGAGTTTCATTTGCGCTCAAGATTCTGGAACTTACACTAGCTAATGTATTGCATTGGTTCGAGATTGAAACTCTGACAAACGAAATAGTTGATATGCGTGAAGGTCCAGGATTGACCAGCCCTAAAGCAACTCCATTGGAAGTTCAAATATCTCCTCGTCTTCCTAATTTTGTTTACCAATCCCACAATCAATTACTATTATTTGTTTGATTTTAGACCTATATTTAATAGATAATCGTCTTCCTACTTTTATTTACCAATCCAGCAATTAATTACTATTGTTTGTTGGATATTAGACATATGAAATATTATAAAATATCATAGATGTCTATGGAATCAACTAACAAACTATAATATAATTCAAACAAAAGTGATAAGTATGACTCCTATTTGAGTCAAATTTGAAAAATAATCTTCTAGTCAAACTCTATTTATTTGTTTCAATCAAACACTGATTAGTTTAGATTATTTTATTAATATTTGACATATGAATTTAGCCTATAAATAGGCTCTCTTACAACCTTAGAAAATACACCCATTAAATATTAGAACTCATAACACATTTAGAGAATTTTGTGTTTACCTTTTGAGAGTTCTTTATTTTGGGGTTTTTGGAGTTTAGTTTTTATCTCCATCTTTTGTACTCTTCGTTTCTTTTGCCACTATAGTAAAATTATCTTTGCCCGTAATTTTTTATCCACTTTGGAGGAGTTTTTACACATTAAATTTTTATGTTCAATTTCTCAATTTCTTCTACTATTTTTTTACTTGTTCCTTGCTTAATCGGGTCGATCTCTAACAAGTGATATCAGAGCTAGTTCAATTTTTATAGATCAACCCATTCAGATATGGCAGCAACAAAGTTTGAAATTGAGAAGTTCAGTGGTGAGACAAATTTCAATCTGTGGCAAGTTCGGATGATGACAATTCTAGTTCAATCCAGTTTGAAAAAGGTTGTTACCGAGAAAAAGCCTGCGAATCTAAATAAAATAAAATGGGAAGAGTTTGATGAAAAGACTTTGTCTGCAATCCAGTTGTGCCTCGCGAATATGGTATTGCAGGAGGTATTGATGGAGAAGACCTCATCTACCTTATGGAAAATGTTAGAAACTCTTTGTGCAACTAAGTCTCTGGCTAACCATTTAGTGTTAAAACAACATCTATTTACATTTTGCATGAACGAAGGTGAGCTTCTTAGAGATCACATCAATCAATTCATTACTCTTTTAAATAATTTAAAGAACATTGAGGTTCATATTGATGATGAAGATCAAGCTATGCTATTATTGTACTCTTTACCCCCTTCATACAAGTCTTTCAGAGAGAACCTGATTTATGGCAGAGACAAACTCTCGTTCGAAGATGTGAAGGGTTATTTGTTGAGTAAAAACAAACTCGACAATAAGCTTCATTTGGATAGCAAGCAGATAGGCAAGCTTCCGTTTTGATAGCATCAAAGAAACAAGACAAAAGGTGTCGCTATTGTAAAAAGTTAGGTCACGTCAAAGCAGATTGTTATAAACTGTGAAATAAAAGAGCTACTAAGAGCAATGAGGAAGATGTAGCTGATGCTAATTTGGCTGTAACAGCCCGATTTCAATCCTAATCGGAATAGTGATTTCAGGACCACAAATTCGAGTCTGAAAAATATTTTAATATTATTTTTTGAGTTTATCATGTGTTAATTTGTTTGTGTGAAATTTTCGTGTTTTAATTTTTGTTTTTTTTGAGTGACCGATTAAAGAAAATGGCTTAATCGCGTAAAATAAAAATTTAAGGGTTAAATCTAAAAGTACCTAATTGTTGTTGTCTTTATAAAATAGGGGATTTATGATGCAATAAAACCAAAATATAGTTAGTGGGTGGTATTGGTCAAAATAACCTTGTATTATAAGGTTTAAAAATTTAGAAACAAAGGTTAAATAAGTATACTAATAATTATGACAATATATGTAACATTATATCAAATTAAACTCCATATTTCTCCATCTTTCTTAACCGAAACTAAACTAAAGAAAACAAAGAAACAAAGCTAGGTATTTGGCCATTGATTAGTTTGATTCATGGTGAGTTCTAGCTCAGTTTTTGATGATTTTTATGTTTTTGAGATCGTTGCTTCGAATACTTCAAAACCCGTGTTTTAATTTTGTGAATTTTGATGCTTTTGAAATGTGCCATTGATTAATGTTTGATTATTATGATGTTAGTAAGTGAAATATGAAATATATGTGTTAGATTAATATGTTTTGTCTTTGAATTTTTGGTGAATTTGAGTAATTAGGGCTAAATTGTGAAAATAAAATTTGAAGGGACTAAAATGTGAAATAAATGTAATATGAGGACTTGTATGAAAACAAGGAACATTCGACCCTAGCATGGTGTGTGCAAATTTTGTGTATTTTGTATTTTATGCACTAGGGACTAAATTGTAAAAATTGTAAAATGTTAGGGGCAAAATGGTAATTTGCCATTTATGTGTTTTTGGACTAAATTGAATGCAATTATATTTAAATTAGTTTATTTTGAATACATTTAGATCAAGAACCAAAGAAATCAAAGTTAGATCGATGAAAAACCAAAGTCGTCGATTAATCGTCCTGTTTCGATTTTCATCGTCCGAGGTAAGTCTATTAGCAAATAAATTTCGTTAAATTAGAATGTATATGAATTTTATATGGTGAATTTAATTATACGAATTTTTCCTACTAATAGTCGAATGTATGGATGCTTGCAAGTTTTGGGTACGAGTTCGATTTTACTAAGATACGATGTTTGAAAAGCTTAGAATGAATCTTAAAGAATAAGTAGGATCTCCTATATAAGAATTATGTGTAAGATCGACTTTATATCAGTGATATTCAGGCTCTGTGCCTAGCAGGCTTTATGCCGGTAAATTTTATCAGGCTTTATGCCTAGCAGGCTTTATGTTGGTGTATCAGATCAGGCTTTATGCCTAGCAGGCTTCGTGCCGATGTATCATATCTGGATTTGTGATTAGAAGGCTTTATGTCGATGTGGTATCGAATGGGATTAATAAGTTATAATGATAAGGTATGTGAAATTTAATTACCTATTTGATAATTAGGTAAGTAATTTGGTTGGTTATATAACAAAAATGATACACATTGCTATTATATGTATATGTGTTTATATAATAGGTATATTACGCCTTATGTTAATTATTGGTTTATGATTGGGAGCTTGTGTTTAAGCAAATGGCTATGACAAAAATGACTTGAGATTAATGAATGTATTAGTAATGTTTATATATGTGTATATTCGGCTTTGATAAATTGCTTATGAAATTATATGATTTATATATATATTTGTTAAAGGCTTACTAAGCTAAGTTAGCTTACTTTGTATTTTATTTGTCATTGATTTATAGATTTTAGGGGTCGTTACGTGTTCGGGGATCGTTAGCGAAGTCAATCACACGTCGTCTACTTTCGGTATTTTTAAAAAGTTTTATTTCGAACTTATGGCATGTATAGGCTAATATGTATTTTGGTCTGATTTTGGACATGTATATAATAAGCCATTCAAAAATGACTTGTTCATTTTGTAAATCTTGAAATTTATGCTTTTGCTTGATTGTTGTGTGTGGTTATGATTGGTTGATTAGGTTTTGGCATGTATATATATGTGTCTAGCAATGAATTAAATAAATGGTGTGTTTTGATTAAAGGTTAAATATGAGTAGTGCATATATTTAGCTAGTATTCGGCTAGGGTGTTTCACTAGTTAGGCTCGGTTTTAAATGACAAAGAATGTACATGATCTAAATGACATGGAAGTTAATTTAGATGATTGATATTTGAAAGTGTTAATTAGTTGTATATATATGAATTAGAGGTATGATAATTCACATGCGAATTAGATATGGGAATCATGTTTGCGGTTGAAGATAACATATTAGATATGTTAATTAGCTTGCAAATTAGATATTTATGATTTGGCATTTATATTCTAAAATGGTTAAAAATTTAATCTGGTAAAATGCATATACAAATATAATGTTTAAAATGAAATGATATGGTAATTGAACATAGAAATGGTTTATGGTTTTAGGGTGTTATTTATATGGTTTGATGATGTTAAAATATAACTGGTCATGAATAGAATTACTTAACATTTTATTTGTAAATGATTATTGAATTGTGAGATATGACTAAAGTATTTCAATAGGTGCATGTATAATGTTTATTAAATATTACGTGTGTTATTTAGATAATGGTATAAGTTGGAAAGATGTAATATGCGAAAATATTTAGTTTTATAAAATGGTATGATCATTGATTTGCTATGAAATGGATATAATCAAATAGGTGTCTCGATATATATATATGCTTGGTACATAAAATAAAATATGATTGATTATAAATTGAGTATTCGAATATCCTAGAAACGATGGTCACATGGCTTGAATTTTTGTAATTATCAATTATGTACAAGTTGGTTTTGATATTTGAAGGCTTGGCTTGAAAGTTTTGAATTAGCAAATGTAATTGAAATGGTTAGATATTGTATTATAGTTCGTTTATTAATTTTTTTTTACATTACTGTGCGAATGAATTGTAAAAAATGTCTTATTTGAACTGTGTTTTGTTTGGTGATGCTTCATAACCCTAATCTAACGACGGATATTGGTTAGGGGTGTTACATTGGCCGATTAAAGCAATGATGATTTCTTGTTAGTGTCAACGAGCGATAACTCCAAGCTCACGTCCAACTGGATCCTAGATTCAGGATGTTCTTTCCACATGTGTCCCAATAGAGAATAGTTCTCCAAATATAGTTCGGATGAAGGTGGAGATGTGCGCATGGGAAACGATTCGTCTAGTAAGGTAATTGGCATTGGTACTATTAAAATTAGGACACACGATGGGACGATTAGGAGACTCTCAGATATCAGGCATGTACCTGATTTACGAAAGAATCTCATCTCCTCAAGTATTTTAGACTTGAAAGGATGCAGAATCAACATCAAGTCGAGCGGCATTAAAATATCTCATAGAGTCCTCGTTTTGTTAAAAGGTAAAAGAACTGGCAGTCTTTATATTCTGGAAGGTTCTACAGTGACTGGTGAAACCGGACGTCCCTCGTCCAGTACAGAGTCGAAGTCAACTCGTTTGGAGCGGAGGCAACTTGGTCATAGGAGAGAAAAATGTCTGACCGTTTCGTTGAAGAGAGGTTTTTTTTTGGATGCAGGTTTTGAAAAGTTAGGGCACTGTGTTCGTGAAAATCAGACCCGGGTTAGTTTTGATTTTGCAGTGTACAAGTCGAAGGCTAGAAGTCTTCCAGTTTCTAAGCACAGATTCGACTCAGTTAATTCCCATCATAGTTCAAGATAGGCTCGTGGCGAGCTTTGGTAAAGATGGCGTTGTAGAAATATGAGTCAAGGTGGAGATTTGTTAAGTATGACTCCTATTTCAGTTAAATTTGATAAATAATCTTCTAGTTAAAATCTGTTTATTTGTTTCAATCAAACACTGGTTAGTTTAGATTATTTTATTATTATTTGACATATGAATTTAGCCTGTAAATAGGCTCTTTTACAACCTTAGAAACTATACATATTAGATATTAGAACTCATAACAAATTTAGAGAATTTTGTGTTTATGTTTTGAGGGTTCTTTATTTTCGGGTTTTCTGGGTTTAGTTTTTATCTCCATCTTTTGTACTTTTCGTTTCTTTTGCCATTATAGTAAAATTATCTTTGTCGGTGGTTTTTTATCCTCTTTGGAGGAGTTTTTTCACGTTAAATTAGTGTGTTTAATTTCTTAATTTCTTCTACTATTTTTTTACTTGTTCATTACTTAATCAAGTCGATTTCTAACAAAAAAATTTAATCAAAATTTATTTAAATACGAAATCAAAAATCAATTTGAATACTTCCAAAATGACAAATTTATCTTGCAATGTTATCAGCCACTTGTCATCACATATTTAGTTTTGATTAAATTAATGAAATCTACTACTCTAGAGATCCATATCGTAGGTCTTCTTTTAATTGAACCATATGATCGGTTTTAATGGAAAATGATGGAATCAATAAAATAAAATAAAGGCTTGTATGACATTTTTGTATTTTCGAAGCTTATTCTATTATTATGCATATAGTTAATAATAAAATTTAATTGCATTCCATTAAAAATAATGGATACCTCTTTTAAGTAAATTATCTCAAAATTTCAATCTATTTATTGTTCTCTAAAAATGGTATTGGACAAATGGAAATTGAACATTTCCTCATCAAACTTTATAAGATACTAAGGTACTGTATGCTTAATAATAGCAAAAATTTAACGATGGTTGAAAGATGAGTTAGATTACTTTTCTCTGTCTTTTCACAATTATTGGTCTTGATTAAAATAATTGTTAACTCCATGATAATAGTAATTATTACGTATGGTAGCCGTGATCATGACCATGGTTTCTTCTATTATTAAAATTACTATGTATAATTCTCTTCACTTTTTCAATTGAGTAAAACAAAGTGGGACAACTTTCGTAATTTTTCATTAACCATTCATTATTTTGCATAACCTTCAAAATGTTTACAATAGTTGGTGATTATAACAATCAACATCTTATGTTTACAAGAGTCAAGGCTGGTGTTTTTAAGACCAAGGTCTATATGGTTGTTGCACACGAGGAAGTTGATCCTGTGAATGTGCACGATGCGATGAAGCATCCATCTTGGCAGGATGCTGTGAAGGAGGAATTAGATGCCCTTCTCAAGAATGGTACTTGGTCTCAGTAAGTGTTTCCCCTAAGGAGAAAGCCTATTGGTTATAAATGGTTGTTCAATATCAAAAGGAGCCCTGATGATTCAATAGCTCGATATAAATCCACGTTGGTGACAAAGGGATTGTAGGAGTGTAAGAAAGGCACTCTGTTAGTTCTCTGTTAGTTTATAAGAGAAATTAAGGTTGAGATCTTAACTAAATAAATTAAGATTAATTTTAGTAGCGCCGAAAAACGAATTGATTTTTAGCTAGGATAGCAATATACTTGATATCCTAATCAACTTAGTAGGTTTGATAATTGTGACTTCGCCCACTAACTTATCGAGCATAGGAATATATCTAGCAAGAGAAAAGAGATTTACTTAGCTAGATACTGAAAGAGTGTAGTTAATACTGTTGATAAGTTAAATTAAAAAGGGGTTGAAAAGTCAAAAATGGTGGGAGGTGCAATTGGCACCGAAAGAAAAAAATAATTGGCAAGTTGTTTAAAGTTGAAAGGGATAATTGCAATTTTGGTCCCTAATTTTTTAGGCCATTTGCAAGTTAGTACCTGAACTTCAACTATAAATAGGCCTAACCATTTCTCATTTCAACCATCCCAACCAATCTTTCTCTCTTAGTTTTCTCTCTTCTCCCATTTGAGAATTCTTAAGGAATTCTATTTGTTTGTAATATTTTGGAGATAGTAAAGTTATCATCTGGTGTTAGTGCCCGAGGACGTAGGTATAATTTACCGAACCTCGTTAAAACTCTTGTGTTCTTTCTTGTCCTATTTTTCTTTCAATATTTGAGGGTATAATAGTAGTATTTAATTGTGCTATTAAATTACTATAGAAGGGATATTCTGTCTAAGGAAAGACTTGGTATTTAAGAGATCCATGTGATCCACCTCTCTTCCCTGGGAATTGAACTTTGTGTGATTTTTTAGTACAATAATTTACACGCTTCCGACCCTATTGGAACAACAAGTGGTATCAGAGCCGAAGGTTAATCGTAGTATGCTCTATGGTTACAGTTTAAACTGATCTTCCACATCAGAAAAGATTTCCTTAGGTATATATTGAAAGATTATGGAGAAAACGGTCGGTGTAGGAGCTTCAACATCGTCCATGTGGACAAGACCGACAATTGCAAATGCAAGACTGGCCGTGGAGATCTTTGATGGCACAGGCCATTTTGGTATGTGGCAAAGTGAGGTTCTAGATGCCCTTTTTCAGCAGGGTCTAGACATTGCCATTGATGAAGAAAACCCAGATGATGTACAGGAGAAAGATTGGAAGAACAATACTTGGGAGTTGGCGCAATTACCGAAAGGTAAAAGGGCAATCGGATGCAAGTGGGTATTCGCAAAGAAAGATGGATCTCCTAGCAAGAAGGATATTCGCTACAAGGCAAGATTGGTAGCTAAAGGCTACGCTCAGAAGGAGGGAATTGACTACAATGATGTATTTTCCCCTGTTGTGAAGCATTCCTCCATTAGAATTTTGTTGGCCTTGGTAGCACAGTTGAATTTGGAGCTAGCTCAACTTGATGTTAAGACGGCTTTCTTGCATGGTGAGTTAGAAGAGGAGATCTATATGACTCAGCCAGAAGGATACACAGATGCTGGTGGTAGAAATTCGGTTTGTAAGCTTAACAAATCGCTATATGGATTGAAGCAATCCCCGAGGCAGTGGTACAAGCGATTTGATAGCTTTATGAGAAGGCAGAAGTACACAAGAAGCAAATATGACAATTGTGTGTATTTGCAGAAGCTGCATGACGGATCTTTCATTTATCTACTCTTGTATGTTGATGATATGTTAATCGCTTCGAAGAGCCAAAATGAGATAGATAAGCTGAAGGCTCAGTTGAATTAAGAGTTCGAGATGAAAGATCTAGGTGAGGCAAAGAAGATTCTCGGCATGGAGATAAGTAGAGATAGACAGAGAGGCAAGCTTTGTTTGAATCAGAAGCAATATCTGAAAAAGGTATTACAATGTTTTGGTGTAAATGAAAACACAAAACATGTAAGTACCCCACTTGCTTCTCATTTGAAACTTAGTGCTCAATTATCTCCGAAAACTGAAGAAGAAAGAGAATATATGGCGAAAGTCCCATATGCTAATGCAGTTGGGAGTTTGATGTATGCGATGGTGTGTACGAGGCCTGACATTTCACAAGCTGTTGGAGTTGTGAGCAGGTATATGCATGATCCTGGAAAAGGACATTGGCAAGCTGTGAAATGGATTCTACGGTATCTTCGAAAAACCGTAGATGTTGGTTTAATTTTTGAACAGGATGAAGCACTTGGTCAGTTTGTAGTTGGATATGTTGATTCTGACTTTGCTGGTGATTTAGATAAACGTCGTTCAACTACGGGGTATCTGTTTACTCTTGCGAAAGCCCCAGTGAGTTGGAAGTCTACCTTACAGTCTACAGTAGCTGTGTCTACTACAGAGGCAGAATATATGGCAGTTACAGAAGCTGTTAAGGAGGCTATTTGGCTTAATGGATTATTGAAAGACTTGGGAGTTGTTCAAAGTCACATTAGTCTATATTGTGACAGTCAGAGTGCTATTCATTTAGCAAAAAATCAAGTCTATCATTCAAGAACCAAGCATATCGACGTAAGATATCACTTTGTGCGGGAAGTCTTTGAAAAAGGACAAATTCTACTTGAGAAGATTCCGACAACAGATAATCCCGCAGATATGATGACCAAGGTGGTAACAACAATCAAGTTTAATCATTGTTTGAACTTGATTAACATCCTGAGAATTTGAGCACCTTTAGGTGTATGGCGCTCGAGAGCGCATTTGGAGGCACTACAAAAGATAGCTTTATCGAATTTGGGGAGTTGAAGGAAGTGTGTGAAGATGTGATTATCCTAATCAAATCTTCAAGGTGGAGATTGTTGATAAGTTAAATTAAAAAGGGGTTGAAAAGTCAAAAATGGTGGGAGGTGCAATTGGCACCGAAAGAAAAAAATAATTGGCAAGTTGTTTAAAGTTGAAAGGGATAATTGCAATTTTGGTCCTTAATTTTTTAGGCCATTTGCAAGTTAGTCCTTGAACTTCAACTATAAATAGGCCTAACCATTTCTCATTTCAACCATCCCAACCAATCTTTCTCTCTTAGTTTTCTCTCTTCTCCCATTTGAGAATTCTTAAGGAATTCTATTTGTTTGTAATATTTTGGAGATAGTAAAGTTATCATCTGGTGTTAGTGCCCGAGGACGTAGGTATAATTTACCGAACCTCGTTAAAACTCTTGTGTTCTTTCTTGTCCTATTTTTCTTTCAATATTTGAGGGTATAATAGTAGTATTTAATTGTGCTATTAAATTACTATAGAAGGGATATTCTGTTTAAGGAAAGACTTGGTATTTAAGAGATCCATGTGATCCACCTCTCTTCCCTGGGAATTGAACTTTGTGTGATTTTTTAGTACAATAATTTACACGCTTCCGACCCTATTGGAACAACAAATACCATTGAATCCTGAATTTAGTTACAAAATCTTAAATTTAATTGAAAAACTTAAAAAAAAATTCTTCCGAAAACTTCAAATTATACACTAATTTCTTTTATGATATTCATGATGAAAAAAAATTATTTTCTCAAATTAACTTATGTATCATTTTAAAAAATAATTATATAAAAGATGTTGAAAAATCGAAATCTCATATTATAAAATATCATCGTTAACTATTGATATGAAATAAACTATAATATACCTGCTACCACCAAAATTGAAACTTTTCATTACCTTTATGATCTTCCATCGAGAATACTACACTAGCCATGTGGTTTTATTAAATAAATGAAATCTATTGCTCACCTGTTTAGCTACGTTATCTCGAAATTTCAATCTAATTATTGTTCTATAAAAAAGGTATTGGACAAATGGAAAGTGAAAAAAGATAAGTTTTTTTATATGACGAAGGATGATTGTGTTGGAAGGCAATTTGCGGATCCAAGAAAAGAAATTTACTTGAGAAGATAAGACGATTTGTAATAGTTTCTTGAAAATAATGCGTTAAAAATTATTATTTAAATATCTGACTGTTAGAAGCGTAAGTAGTTCTCTGTTAGTCTATTATACAAATTGTATGCAGTTACTAAATTGTTAGTAGTAATAACTCATACAACACTTATATAAATACATTTGATTGTATAGATCGGAGAAGATAACAATAATCAATTCAATTTCTGAGAGTATTTTCAATCTTACTAAAGATATTAATAGGGGTACTCTCAAGTGATAGGCTATGATTATTTTGAGACGTCTAGTCCAGCTGTGAGGTCTAGTACTATATGAACTATTTTAGCTCTTGCGGTTGATCACAATTAACCATTCAGACAACTAAAGATCAATAATACATTTCTCAATAGTATTTATTAAGAGACAAGAACAAAAAAAAAAAAGATGCTATCGGTTGAATAACTGGTCAATAATGATAGGCGATGCTGTGACATTACTTAACCCTGTAAATCCAACTCCCTCATATAAATCTTCTATGAATTTCCTCGGCTAATGCACTCTGTTTTCCACAACGAGACAAAATTCAAAGATTGAATATATATATTATATATATGTTCTTATCTCTGCTACTCACTTTCCATTTCTTATCTTAATCTTAAAGTGGGAATCTGGCGATGGATTATTTCCATTCAGTCACAGGAATTCCAACTGTTGCAATCATTGCCTTTCCACTACTGTTTCTTTTCTCTTTCCTATGGATCTCAAGAAGAAACACAAACTCGAAGAAAACAGCGCCAGAAGCTGGTGGAGCATGGCCTATTATTGGTCATCTGCGCCTCTTAGGAGGGCCACAACCACCTCACATAAGCTTGGCTAACATGGCTGATAAATATGGAAAAATGTTCACTATCAAGTTGGGGGTGCATAGAGCTTTGGTGGTGAGCCATTGGGAGATTGTGTTGGATAGCCGGCACCCTTATGGCGCAGCATAAAATAAAAATCCGGCGATCCTAACCAGGGATCCATGTGTGAGGAACGAATCGGGGTGAAAGAGGTTGCGAAATTACCTAATGTTTATTCAGAGTAGACAGCAACACCTCAACAACGAGTAGTCTGATCTGCTGTCGAACCAAACCGCAATCTATCGTGATTCTGGCCTCTACGTAATCCACCCAGTTGACTACGAACGGAAGGAATCCCCAAAACAGTTTTAAGAGTTATTTTTCTTTGACGGCTGCCAGACTCAAACAAAGAAAAATGGGATTATATATATCCTTTTGTTTTAGGGTTTTTTTAAGAATTAAATAAATATAATAATATTTTAATCCGAAAATTATAATTACATTAATTATAATATAAGTTCGGTAAACCATATATTTATTTGAATTCTTATGCTAACCAAATTCATGTCCTCACTATACGTACAACAACCTTGTACATAATGTGTTGGAAATTTGATTACCGAATTAAATTAATTATTTAATTCAAGCGACCTCAAAAACAATACCAACTATGGTTTATTCCATTCATTTCAACTATAGGGTGTGACCCTGTAGGTTCTTGTAACGTTAGCAGTAATACTAGAACGATTCTAATGCTACGAACAATGAGTGGCATCTAGCAATGCATCATTGCTACCTAAGTCACAAGAGATCATGATTCGACATAACCTTTTTATGATTAACCTTTTATGCAATAATCCTTAAGCCCTTTATCTCTGGATTGGAAACAAGTCATGGAATAGTCACACTTGCATTGTCCATTCCATGTTCCTTGATATCTTAAGCAGACTACGATATACAAATAAGTATGACATCTAATATCAACTTATTTGAGCATGGCCATGCATTTCTAGTCTCACTTAATCAAGTGGCCTAAGATATTACTCCCATTATGTAGGAGAGACTTATCCTATATCGACCAACCATATCCCTCTACATAGATTGTGATATATCCAACAGCTGTCTTTATAGAACAACCAATTACGGTGTACGTTTGACTGTATCAAAATATACAACTCACAATGTTGGGATTATGATGATCTCAAGTCTGAGGATCATATGAATATTAATCATTATGAGTAATGTCGTGACAATTACATAATAATTCAAGAAACATACTCATAACGGGTCAGTCCAATATGTTGTTCTCTAACACACATATTCATGTAATGATTCTGACATTCCATATCAATGACAACTCTTTATCATCAATCAACTACACGTTAGTCTTAATGCATTATCGTTGTTCTATCCAACAATAATACTTGACTAAGGAACTTTTAAGAATAATCATATTATTCTCAGGACATTATTATAAAACAGTTTATTTATATACACAGAAAAGAAATTGAAATAATAATGGTAACGCCTTATATTAATAAACATTATAAATCAAGTATGTTATTACAACCATCTCATGATTGATCTTTGGGCATACTCTAACAGATTGCTAAAGAATGTCTCACCACAAATGATAAAGCGCTTGCCTCTCGTCCAAAACTTGCAAGCTCGGAACTTTTGGGTTACAACAGAGCCATGTTTGGCTTTGCACCGTATGGACCTTATTGGCGTCATATACGCAAGATAGCCACTATTGAGCTCCTCTCCAATCACCGACTCAAATTACTTAAACATGTAAGGGAATCCGAGGTGAAGACATCTCTGCAACAGTTGTACCAGCTGTGGAACAAGAAGAGAAGTGCTAACTCCGATAAAGTATTTGTGGAGATGAAGGGATGGTTCAAAGAAGTTACTCTGAACGTGATAATGAGGATGATTGTAGGGAAGCGAATTCCAAATTCCAGTGAAGGAGGTGAACAGTTGAAATGGAAGAAGTCGATGGATGACTTCTTTGTACTAAGTGGAAAGTTCTCAATATCAGATGCTTTGCCGTTTCTGAAATGGTTGGACATAGGTGGAGACATGAAGTGCATGAAAAAGACAGGGAAAGAATTGGACCAATTTGTGCAGGGATGGCTACGAGAGCACAAGCAGAAGAGAGCTGAAAATAAGGCAAATGGTGAGCAAGATTTCATGGGAGTGATGCTGTCTATTCTCAGTGATCGGGAGGAACACCATGCTGATACAATCAACAAAGCCACTTGTCTCGTACGTGCATATCTCTTAACCAAATAGATTGTTATTAATGGCTTTTTTTTTTTTGTCAAGATTGCTATTAATAGCATACATAAGTTGGAAATGCTATTATTTCATTGTTGATCTTTTCATGGTATTTGATCTAACAGGGCCTTGTCTTAGCCGCGGAGGATACCACATCAATCACATTGACATGGGTCTTATCTCTGCTACTCAATAATCGTGACAAATTGAGTAAAGTCCAACAAGAACTAAATGTTCACGTTGGTAAGGATAGATTACTTGTGACCGAATCAGACACAAAAAACTTAGTGTACCTTCAATCTATCATTAAGGAAACTCTACGCTTATACCCTCCTGCTCCACTCTCCGTGATCCATGAAGCCATGGAAGATTGCACGGTTAATGGATACCATGTTTCAGCTGGCACCTGGCTTATTATGAATCTTTATAAGATTCATCATGATCCACTTATATGGGCAAACCCTTTTGAATTTCAACTTGAAAGATTTATGACTACTCACAAAGACATTGATGTGAGAGGACAGAATTTTGAACTGGTTCCATTTGGAAGTGGTAGAAGAATGTGCCTTGGAGTTTCATTTGCACTTCAAATTTTACATTTTACACTAGCTAATGTATTGCATTGGTTTGAGTTTGAGACTCCATCAAATGAAGCTGTCGATATGCGTGAAGCACTTGGGATAACGAATTCTAAAGCAACAAGAAGTTCATATAATTCCTCGCCTACCTGTTTTTGTTTACGATACCACTAACTAATTGGTATTTTAATTTTATTATAAAATGAGTAGAATTCAATAAATTTCGCACCATAATTGTCATGTAATTATATCATATGCAAGGTTTTTTTATCCAATTAAATATGTGAACTTATCTTTAAAGTTTATTTTGGTCCAATTAGATTCTTGAACTTGATTTCTTGATTCAAATTGATACCTGCACTTGGTTTTATGATCCAAATTGGTACATACAGTAAATAATTTTTTCGAACCAGTTTGAGCTATGAAACAAAGTTCATGCACTAATCTGAACCAAAAAGTCAATTGTTCAGGGTACTTAATTGGATAAAAAAAAAGTTCAAGTACTAAATTAAACCTGGAAGTCAAGTTTAGGTACCAAAAAAAACCTTAATTACTAATTTAAACCTTGAATCCAAATTTAACTACCAAAATATACATATTTACCTTTTATATTCAGATATCAATTAAAGATTGTTTCTCTAATAAAATTTTAAAATCAAATATTTCAAAATGATAAAGACTATACCTTTTCAAATATTTTATTTCTTCACACATTTATTTCCTAGTATGTAGTACACATGCTAGAAGAATGTAAAATAAAATTAAGTGGATGAAAGTAAAACTAAATTAATAAAACTAAGAGGATGTTAAATGTAATGTGAATAAGAAGTGATGATGCAATTCCATTCGATTAAATTAATTTCTTCAACAATTTCTTCCGTTTTCCGCAATGAAAGATAACGGAAAAATTTTTATATATATATATAAAGGAGAGAGAACCTTTCCTTGAATGAATAGTGAATGAGCATACTATCTAACTATATATATAATAGGGAGAATCATAATTAAACGATAAAAAAGATAAAAGATACTTTCGTTGACTAAGTAAACAATGATGATAATACTTAATCACATGTATATATACATAATAGAGAAAGAACCATGATAATACTTAACTATATATATAATGGTGAGAGAACTATAAATTCAATGGAAAATACAAATATTTCCGCTATATGAGTAATCAATAATGATTGTTTCTAATAATATATATACATATGTATGTATATAATCGAGAGAGAACCATAAATTAAACGATAAAAAAGATAAAAGATGCTTTCACTGAGTAAACGATAATGATTGTACCTAATCATATATATAATGATGAAAGAATCATAAATTCAATAAAAAAATGAAATACTTTGACTATATTAGTAATCAATAATCATAGTATCTAACTATATATTTAATGGAGAGACAACCATGATAGTCAAACTGTTGGGATTTAATCGACAACAAAGTTTAAAAACAATCAAAACCGATTGTAGTGGTGTTTGAAAGATTAAAACAGAAGCAAAAACAAATGAAAGGTGAATGAACAAAGTGATTTTCTTCATTACTTGAATAAGGACTTTGTTACATAAGTTCAAAATATATTGAAAGAAAACAAAGCTTGCTTGTGCAAGTATCTAAAGGTTTACATCAATATAATGACAACCTAAATGACTACTAAATCAGCTAAGCACACAATTAACCTTAGCTGACCAAAGCAAAAATGATTACAACATTAACTAGCAAAAGTCAACCGAGTAAAACATTCTACTGTCGAATTACACCATGGACATTAGCATGCTTCAGCCGTGTTCCTGGTTCTCTGCATGCAACGTCTGCCTTGCATGGTTAATTTCTTGCATGTTGCTGCTGTTGTTGCCACCTTTGAACACAAACCATATATAATGGAAAGATAACCATAAAAAAAAACTTTCCCTGTATGAATAGTGAATGATGATAGTACCTACCCCAATAAATCCAACTCCCACATCTTTTCTATTGCATGCAGATCATAGATTTAACTATTGAAGTAGCAATCTAGAAATGGATTATCTCCATTCAGTCACAGCAACTTCAACTGTTGCAATCATTGCTTTTCCACTACTGTTTCTTTTCACCTTCCTATGGATCTCAAGAGGAAATACAAACTCGAAGAAAACAGCACCAGAAGCTGGTGGAGCGGCCATCTCTACCTCCTAGGAGGGCCAGAACCACCTCACATAAGCTCTGGCTAGCATGGCTGACAAATATGGAAAAATCTTCAGTATCAAGTTGGGTGTGCATAGAGCTTTGGTGGTGAACAATTGGGAGATTGCGAAAGAATGTCTTACCATAAATGATAAAGTGTTTGCAACTCGCCCAAACCTTGCCTGCACGGAGCTTATGGGTTAGAACAGAGCCATGATTGGTTTTGCACCATATGGACCTTATTGGCGTCAAATGCGCAAGATTTGCATTATTGAGCTCCTCTCAAATCATCGCCTCAATTTGCTCAAACATGTAAGGGAATCCGAGGTGAAGACATCACTGCAACAGCTATATCAACTATGGAACAAGAAGAAAAGTAGTAAGAGTGACAAAGTATTGGTGGAGATGAAGAGATGGTTCAGAGATGTTACTCTTAACGTCATTCTAAGGATCGTTGTAGGGAAGCAAATACCGAATTCATACGAAGGAGTTGAAACCGTGAAATGGAAGAAGTCGTTGGATGACTTATTTGAACTAAGTGGAAAGTTCAGATGCGCTGCTGTATCTGAAATGGTTCGACATTGGTGGAGACCTGAAGCTCATGAAGAAGGTAGGCAAAGATTTGGACTAAGTTGCGGAGGAATGGTTACGAGAGCACAAGGAAAAGAGAGCTGAAAATTAGGCAAATAGTTAATATATCTCCTCGCCTTCCTAATTTTGTTTATAATTCCATTAGCTAATTTGGTTGTTTATAAATTTCTACATCATACAAAATTGCCCTTTGGACAATAAAAAAATAATTATAATGTATTTTCATTCAGTTAGCACTCTTTTTCTTTTGTATTTTCTGCATTATTATATATACGTTTTGAAGATTTCCTTTATATTATGACTTAGGATGATGTGGTTTTGATACAGCAATTTTATATGTGTTATGTTTTAATTGCTTTTTATTGTCACGTCTTTTTTTAATTAAAAAAATAATTCACATGTTTGATTTTATTTAGGGAATATTTTGTTACGTGGCTTATAATTATAAAGAGATTGTGAACTAATGTTGTGGCATGTTGACCCCAAATGTTAACCAGCATGTCATCGGTTTACAATCTCTATATATGACACAAAAAATATCTTTTAAATAATAATATTCTCTATTAACTACTAATCCATTAACTATTTACTCAAATTCTAAATGAAAAACACAATTTTCTAATAAAAGAACTCAAATTTTTATTAGAAACCTAACTTTGTAAAATTCTTTAAAAAAATTCTTTATTAAAAATTTATAAAATTTGTAATGCCAAAAAAATAATTTTTATGAGTTTTAAATAATTAATATGATTTCTAATAATTTTCTATGATTTTCAACATATCTATTTATAAACTCCTAACAGCTGTGCAGATAAGCAAAACATCTATCACCTGAGTTACGGCATAACGGAGCTAAACAAAAAAACAGAAACAGATATTGCAGCAACCCAAAAGCTGAAGATTAACCATGCACTTGCATATCTTCTTTCTCTCCCTTTTTGTCAGCATTCTAGCTCTTCTCCCCCTATTTCCAAGAAGAGGCTTCCGAATTTCGAACCAAACCAGCAAGCCGAGCCTTGTGAGTATGCAAGCGTTGGATGTCAATGTTAATAGTATCAATTTCTTGCCACATGTTTTTGGTCGTAAATTATGAGAGTAAACCAAAATAAGTTATTTAAGTCCTCACGCATACACATATACTGATTTAACTTCACTTTTGCACCTAAAAACGAAAATTTAGATTATACATTAAGTAAAACACTTTTTTACTTTCTTAATACACTCACAATTACAAGTTCCTTAATAAATAAATAATATTATAACCCATAGTATAAAACCTATACAAGTCTTATAAATGTCTCACAAATTAGGGGTTGGGAAATAGTCTCCTTTGTATCACAAATTAGGGGTTGGGAAATAGTCTCCTTTGTATTACTATTAATGACAAATGTGGCTCATTAGAACTTCTATTTTAAAAAATTATGAAATAAAAATTTAATAAACGTAAAAGAGTATATAACTTTCTATTGTAAGTTGTCTCATTAAAAACTTTTACCAAAAAAATTTAGTAAGACAAAGCTTTCATTAAAGGAAAAGAGTACATGATGTTTTGGACTCCCCTTATTCACAATATCACCGAATATCTTTAGGTCGGTACATTCCATTTTATATATGAACCTTTCAAATATTACAACCGATATGCCTTGGTAAACACATCTACTAACTTATTGCTAGAATTAAGGTAAATTTTATTTATTTCTTATTTTTTCAATTAATATTTAAATATTAATATTATCTGTTTATTGTAAACTCATTACCATTTATATAGTTTTATTTTACTTCTTAAGCATGTGTTCTACAAATTAAATAAAATCTAAATATTAAAGATTTATGTTGACATGTGAAAAAATAATTAGCTTATCAATATGAGAAGCTAATTTCGCTTAATGTTTCGTTGTAACGGCAATTAGAACAAAAAACAGGCAGCACAAATAATAAGAGAAGAAAAGAATTGACACAATCAACCTACCCCTTGTACAAAGAAGTAATTGCAGTTCCAATATTGACCCCAATTGTCACAAATCACTCACTCAAATACCTCACAATACAATCGACAAATCTCTTCAAATAATATCTAAAAGTGTCACAAAATAGCCATAAGAACATAATAAAATTGACAACAAAGACACCCAAAAAACTGTTCTCAACATAAGAAAGAAACAAAGGCTAGTAATGAGAAAAACTCAAGAAAGTGAAAACGTCCCAGCTCTCTCTGTCGTTATTTACCAAGGGACAATCAAGCTTCTCTCTGTCGTTATTTACCAAGGGACAATCAAGCTTATTTGTAGGCATTTATAGCAGCAAGATAAACTCCTTTAAATCAGTACTTGAAAAACTCTCTTGAATAATTATGATATTTATCCCTAAAAAATAGGTTTTTAATCATCAAGATATAATAAAACTTCAATGCTAATCAAATCATCTTAAGGAAGTAGATTGAGAGGCTTAATATCCAAGTCAACCCATATTTCTAGTTTTGTCAAATATACCACATTCAAATGGATCGAATTCAACACAAACGAAATCTATTAAGACTCAATTCGATGGTCTAAGTAGAAAAACAATTTCATTATAATAAAACACGAAACAAGCAATGATTTTCTCAATATCTTAAAATTTAGGTTTCAAATCTAACCATTAACATTCTCTAAGGTAAATTTTGATTGTAATGAGAAAAAAATTAATGATTTATCAATTATCATCCTAAATGTGTGTGGAGCTTAACTTGGATGACATAAGTAGGTTGCAGAAATTAAAGTCAGGCTCAGACAAGTGTTTTTGTGATTTGGTAGTTGAATTAAAAATCAAATTTGAATTTCCAACTCCTCAAAATAAATTTTCTTATTCCACTATTGATATAATTCCACTGGTTAGGTAATGTGGCCGCATCCCCTGTTGAACGGATAGCACCCCTTTATCTGTCTTCTAATATATGGTTCAAAAGTGATTAATTCTATCTTGACCGAGGAAAACCTAGTATATTGAAATTTCATATATTTTTATAATTAAATTTAAATTTAAAAATATTTTTGTTATTTTATTAATCTTTTAATAATGAAATGAGGTTGTTTTTGGCTGATCGAGCCTAAGCGGAAAATAAGCTCGTACTACAAAAAATTTTGGAATGAAACTTCGTTTCAACCTATAAACCCATCAAATTCTGTATCATATTACACTAAATTACTATCCTTGGTCAATATACTAGGTTTTCCTCGGTCAAGATAGAATTAATCACTTTTGAACCATATATTAAAAGACAAATAAAGGGACGCCATCCGTTGAACAAAGGCTGCAGTGACATCACCTAACCAGGTGAATTCTGTAGTGACATTACACTTAAATAACACAGCTTCAAATTCTGTATCATATTTCCAAATTACGCAATGTGAATTCTGCCCCACTAAATTATAGGAGCATTTTAAGGGGAAATTTCAGAAAAACACGTCCTTGAGAGAGCGTTTTGTCATGTCAGCACAAAACGCGTTGATGTGGACGCGCTTTGCTGATGTGGCAAAATCTTAAACCCTAAACTCATAAATACTAAGCACTAAACATGCAAAAAACCCTAACACTAGAAAAATACGAGCTAAAATGCGTCCCTGAGGGAGCGTTATGCCACGTCAGCAAAGCGCGTCCATGTAAAAGCGTTTTGTGCTGACATGGCAAAACGCTCCCTCAGGGAAGCGTTTTTCTAGAATTTTCCCTTAAAACACTCTTACATGGACGCGTTTCAGTGTTTTCGGCTCATTCCAGTAAATAACAAAAAAAGTGATTCATTTCCATAAATAAAGTAGGAAATGAGCCTTTATTGGTAAAATGGTCATTTTACTAGTTTAGGAGGCCATGGCCCTGGGTCTCCATTAGGCTCCGCCACTGAATTATACAATTTTCAAAATTGATGAATTTAATATTTATATTTTAATTTTATAATTTTACTTTTTTAGTGATGCAGTTCCGCTCGATTAAAGTAATTTTCCTGGTCGATATACTCACGTTTCCACCATGAATGATAACAAAAAAAGACGGAATATATATCCTTAACCCTATAAATACTACTCCCTCATCTCTGCTATTGCATACAGATCTTAGATTAAAGTAGGAATTCAGCAATGGATTATTTCCATTCAGTCACACCAACTTCAATTGTTGCAATCATTGCTTTTCCACTACTATTTCTTTTCTCTTTCCTATCCATCTCAAGAAGAAACACAAACTCGAAGAAAACAGCACCGGAAGCTGGTGGAGCCTGGCCTATTATTAGAATATATCCCATACCTTGCCCATACCTTTCCCATACCTACCCATACCTTGGAAAGGTCAAAGTTATGGGCACCAAATATTTATTTAGTGTTGGGCATGGGATAATAGCAATTTTTGGTCCCTAAGTGAATAGGGACTTTGCAAGGTGGCCCTTGAATCTCAACTATAAATAGGCCAACCATTGCTCATTCTCATCATCCCACATTTGCCATTCTCTACTTAAGGCATTGTTCTCTCTCCCTATTTGTAAAGTTTCACTTGTATTTTGGAGTGAAATATATTTGGTAGTGCCCGAGGACGTAGGCAAGATTTGCCGAACCTCGTTAAAATTTTGGTGTTCTTTACTATTTAATGTTCATATTTTGTGAGTGTGATTGTAGTGATTTATTGTGCTATTAAATTACAATAGAGGGATATTCTGGCTAGGAAAGACTTGGTACTTAAGTGATCCTCGTGATTCACCTCTCTTTCCTGGGAATTGAACTTAGTGTGATTTTTTAGTACAATAATTTTACTCTTTCACACGCTTCCGCGCAACAATTGGTATCAGAGCCAGGTTCGTACTTGGGGAATACGATCGTTTACGATACTATTCACGTATACGGCACTATTCATGTATACAGTACTATTTACGTATACGACACTATTCACGTATACGGTACTGTTCACGTATACAGTAGTTGGGATTGAGGAGAAAAATGGCAGCAGCATCGTCATCAGCAAGGACTACTGTGACAAATGCAAAATTTGAAGTAGAGAAATTTGACGGTACCAATAATTTTGGTATGTGGCAATGTGAGATCCTGGATGTCTTATGTCAGCAAGAGCTAGATATAGCCCTTGAAGAAAAACCTGACAAGATGGATGACAAGGAGTGAGCCAAGATCAATAGACAAGCGTGTGGTACAATCCGCCTATGTATGGCCAAAGAGCAGAAGTACTCTGTCATGAGGGAGACATCAGCGAAGAAGTTATGGGATACACTGGAAGAAAAGTTTCTAACGAAAAGTCTTGAAAATAGGCTTTATATGAAAAAGAAACTTTATCGATTCACGTATGCACCCGGTATGTCGATGAATGACCATGTGAACTCATTCAATAAAATTTTAGCAGACTTGCTAAATTTGGATGAGAATTTTGAAGATGAAGACAAGGTATTATTGTTGTTGAATTCCCTTCCTGATGAATATGATCATCTTACCACCACATTGCTTAATGGGAGGACACGATCACATTTGATGCAGTCTGTAGTGCGTTGTATAGATCTGAGACTCGAAAGAAAGATAAAAGAGATCACAGAGATACAACCGCAGAAGTCTTAACAGTAAGAGGTCGTTCACACAGCAGCAAATCTGGTAGAAGGGGAAAGTCCAAAGGGAGACCCGCCAAAGATGAATGTGCCTTTTGCCGTGAAAAAGGGCATTGGAAAAAGAATTGTCCTAAGCTACAAAAGGGCAAGGCTATTTCTAATGCATGTGTAGCGGAGCATGATGAGGAGTCAGACTTTAGCTTGGTTGGCATGGCAATGGCATGTCAAACGGATGAGTGGATTTTGGATTCAGGATGTACTTACCATATGTGTCCTAATAAGGACTGGTTTTCTAGTCTTAAAGAGCTAGAAGGTGGAATTGTTCTTATGGGCAATGATAGTGCTTGTAAGACAATGGGAGTGGGTACAGTCCAATTGAAGAATCACGACGGCTCAATCCAAGTCTTGACAGATGTTCGCTACGTACCTAGCCTGAAGAAAAATCTCATCTCATTAGGTGCCCTAGAATCTAAAGGGCTCACAATCACTTTGAGAGATGGATTACTAAAAGTAGTAGCTGGGCAACTGACGGTGATGAAAGGCACAAGAAGAAATAACTTGTATTTTTTAAATGGAAGTACAGTTATTGGATCAACATCAACAGTTTCTACAAAAGATGTAGATTCAGAGGCTACCAGATTATGGCATATGCGATTGGGACATGCTGGTGAAAAAGCTTTGCAGACATTGGTGAAGCAAGGCTTATTGAAAGGTGCAAATTCTTGCAAAATGGAATTCTGTGAACATTGTGTTCTGGGCAAGCAGAAGAGGTTAAAATTTGGTCCAACAATTCACAATACGAAAGGAATTCTGGACCACGTTCACAGTGATGTATGGGGACCTACCAAAGTAGCTTCTTTGGGAGGTATGCACTATTTTGTTACTTTTGTTGATGATTATTCAAGAAAAGTATGGGTGTATCTAATGAAAAGAAAAAGTGAAGTTTTGGATGCATTTCTGAAATGGAAGAAGATGGTGGAGACTCAGACTGGTCGAAAGGTCAAACGACTTCGATCAGATAATGGTACTGAGTACAAAAATAATCAATTTCTACAAGTATGCCAAGATGAGGGCATTGTGCGACACTTCACTGTTCGGGATACACCACAGCAAAATGGGGTGGCAGAACGAATGAATCGAACTATACTGGAGAAAGTTCGATGTATGTTGTCCAATGCTGGATTGGGCAAAGAATTTTAGGCTGAGGCAGTTACATATGCGTACCATCTAATTAACCGTTTGCCATCAGCTGCAATAAATGGAAAAACTCCTATGGAGATGTGGACTTGTAAATCTGCTACTGATTATGATTCTTTGCATGTATTTGGTTCTACTGCATATTATCATGTAAAAGAATCTAAGTTAGATCCAAGAGCAAAGAAAGCATTATTCTTGGGTATAACTGATGGAGTAAAAGGATATCGTCTCTGGTGTCCTGATACAAGGAAGATTGTTTTTCAGTAGAGATGTGAATTTTGATGAATCAACCATGTTAAAGTACAAGGATTCACAAAAGGATGGCAAAACCAGTAGTACTTTGCAGCAGGTGGAGCTTGAAAAGGTTAACGACGATCCAGCTAATATTGAAGGGACAAATGATGAAGAGGTTCCTACCCAAGAACCTCTACAGCAACAAGATTCAATCGCATATAGGAGGCCAAGAAGAGAGATTCGTAAGCCTGCTCGCTTTGATGATATAGTGGCCTATGCACTTCCAATTGCAGATGATGATGTTCCTTCTACTTACACAGAAGCAATAAGTAACCCTGATGGTGTAAAGTGGAAGCAAGCAATGAATGAAAAAATGCAGCCTCTTCATAAAAATAAGACCTGGGAGTTGGTGACACTAACCAAGGGAAAAAGGCAATTGGATGCAAATGGGTATATGCAAAGAAGGAAGGATTTCCTGATAAAAATGAAATTCGATACAAGGCTAGATTAGTAGCAAAGAGTTACGCTCAGAAAGAAGGAATAGACTACAATGAAGTATTTTCTCCAGTTGTGAAGCATTCGTCTATTCGGATTTTGCTAGCCTTGGTTGCGCAATATGATCTTGAACTAGTTCTGCTTGATGTGAAGACCGCGTTTTTACACGGTGATTTGGAAGAGGAAATCTATATGACTCAGCCAGATGGATTCAAGGTTGCTGGAAAAGAAAATTGGGTTTGCAAACTGACAAAGTCGCTTTATGGATTGAAGCAATCTCCGAGGCAGTGGTACAAGCGATTTGATCAGTTCATGAAAGGGCAAAGGTACACAAGAAGTAAATTTGATCATTGCGTGTATTTTCAGAAGCTACAAGAAGGAACTTTCATATACTTGCTCTTATATGTTGATGATATGCTAATAGCATCTAAGAGCAAAGTTGAGATTGAAAGATTGAAGACTCAACTCAATCTCAAGTTTGAGATGAAAGATCTAGGAGAAGCTAAAAAGATTCTCGGCATGGAAATATGGAGAGATAGAGCTCATGATAGAGTTAGCTTGTCTCAGAAGCAGTATTTGAAAAAGGTACTACAGCAGTTTGGCATGAACGAGCAGACAAAACCTGTAAGTACCCCGTTGGCTTCTCATTTCAAGCTTTCTGCACAACTATCTCCTTCGACGAATACGGAACGAGAATACATGTTGCAAGTTCCGTATTCTAATGCAGTGGGTAGCTTGATGTATGCAATGGTGTGTACAAGACCCGACATTTCACAGGCAGTTAGTATAGTGAGCAGGTATATGCATAATCCTGGAAAAGGACATTGGCAAGCTGTGAAATGGATTCTACGGTATATTCAGAAGACCGTAGATGTTGGATTACTGTTCAAGCAGGATAATACACTTGGTAAAGGTGTTATTGGGTACGTTGATTCTGACTATGCCGGTGATTTGGACAAGCGAAGATCAACCACCGGTTATGTGTTTACACTTGCTGGAGGACCAATAAGTTGGAAGTCTACACTACAGTCTACAGTTGCGTTGTCAACCACAGAAACCGAGTACATGGCTGTAACAGAGGCTGTAAAGGAGGCTATTTGGTTACAAGGTATGGCTAAAACCTTGGGGTTGGTTCAGGAGCATATTAACGTGTATTGTGATAGTCAAAGTGCTATTCATTTAGCAAAGAATCAAGTCTATCATGCACGTACAAAACATATCGACGTACGATTCCATTTTGTGCGGGAAATTATTGAAGAGGGGAAAATTTGTCTTCAGAAGATCAAGACTGCAGATAATCCCGCAGATATGATGACCAAGGTGGTAACAGCAACCAAGTTCGAACATTGTTTGAACTTGATCAATATCCTGCAAGTTTAACAGTCGAAGAAGGCACTATCAAGTATTGTTGTCAAAGGCAAAAAGAATTGTGTGAAGATAAGATTATCCTAATCAAATCTTCAAGGTGGAGATTATTAGAATATATCCCATACCTTGCCCATACCTTTCCCATACCTACCCATACCTTGGAAAGGTCAAAGTTATGGGCACCAAATATTTATTTAGTGTTGGGCATGGGATAATAGCAATTTTTGGTCCCTAAGTGAATAGGGACTTTGCAAGGTGGCCCTTGAATCTCAACTATAAATAGGCCAACCATTGCTCATTCTCATCATCCCACATTTGCCATTCTCTACTTAAGGCATTGTTCTCTCTCCCTATTTGTAAAGTTTCACTTGTATTTTGGAGTGAAATATATTTGGTAGTGCCCGAGGACGTAGGCAAGATTTGCCGAACCTCGTTAAAATTTTGGTGTTCTTTACTATTTAATGTTCATATTTTGTGAGTGTGATTGTAGTGATTTATTGTGCTATTAAATTACGATAGAGGGATATTCTGGCTAGGAAAGACTTGGTACTTAAGTGATCCTCGTGATTCACCTCTCTTTCCTGGGAATTGAACTTAGTGTGATTTTTTAGTACAATAATTTTACTCTTTCACACGCTTCCACGCAACACCTATTATTGGCCATCTCCGCCTCTTAGGAGGGCCACAACCACCTCATATAAGCTTGGGTAACATGGCTGACAAATATGGAAGAATGCTCACTATCAAGTTGGGTGCGCGTAGAGCTTTGGTGGTGAGTAGTTGGGAGATTGCTAAAGACTGTCTCACCATACATGATAAAGCATTCGCCACTCGTCCAAAGGCAGTAGCCCAGGAACTCTTAAGTTACAACCACGCCATGATCGCCACTGCTCCTTATGGACCTTATTGGCGTCAAATGCGTAAGTTCGCCACTGTTGAGCTCCTCTCAAATCATCGCCTCAACTTGCTTAAACATGTAAGGAAATCCGAGGTGAAAACATCATTGCAACAGTTATATCAACTATGGAACAAGAAGAAAAGTAGTAACAGTGACAAAGTATTGGTGGAGATGAAGAGATGGTTCGGAGATGTTACTCTTAACGTGATACTAATGATTGTTGTAGGCAAATGAATACCGAATTCATACGAAGGTGTTGAAACCATGGAATGGAAGAAGTCGGTGGACGAATTCTTTGAACTATCTGGGAAGATCGTAGTGGCAGATGCATTGCCGTTTTTGAGATGGTTTGACATTGGCGGAGAAGAGAAGCGCATGAAGAAGGTATCGAAAGAATTGGACCAACTTGTTGAGGGATGGCTACGAGAACACAAGGAAAAGATAGCTGAAAATGAGGCAAATACTGAGGAAGATTTCATGGGAGTGATGCTATCTAAGCTCCGTGATGATGTTGAGGAACATGATGCTAATACCGTCAACAAAGCCACCAGTCTCGTACGTGCATTTCTTAACCAAAATTTTCAATTATAATTCATATTTAATCATTTTATTGCCTGCACATAATTGATGATTCCCTCTTTGTTGTCAATGTATTGTTTGATTTGGTTTCTTTATATCATCAGCAGTTTTCGTTAACTTTCTGCTCTCTTTAATGTTGTCTGTCTACTCTGAACCGATCACCAGTTTTGTTTCCTATAAAATATTGGACACTTGTTGCCTTGTTACATGATTTCTCTTGTGTTTTCAAATAGTTTAAGTGGGGTTCTTTGACAAATTTTAAGTTTATCGAATATAATTGTAGTTTGATAGATTTTCTATTTACTTAGATTAGATTTCAATCTTGAAATTGATATTTACTTTTTTTAGTTGGATTTTTATGACATATTTTAATTTGTTTTTTTTAATTATGTTAAAATTGGGTGATATGGATCAAATTTAGAGACGTGACACAAAAACCGCATCAAAAACCGCATCATTATCTAGCTGATGTATTCACCATGTGCAACAACCTATTAGTTCATATCATTTACTTTTAATAGAATTATTAAAAAAATAGATAAAACGTGCGACAGAAATCAAAGAATTGATTTCAACATTTAAACTTAATTTAGATACCAAAATATATATACCGTAAAAAAAGTATAGTTCTTTCTTCTTTTAATAAAATTATTTTAGCTTTAAAGTCACTCAATATTGATCCTTTTATGATACATGATGTAACAGTCTCTTGTATTAGCTGCGGAAGATACCACATCGATTACAATGACATGGGCTTTAGCTTTATTGCTTAATAATCGAGATGCATTGAACAAGGTCCAACAAGAATTAGACATCCATGTTGGCAAGGACAAACTGTTAGTAACAGAATCAGACACTAAGAACTTAATGTACCTTCAGTCCATCATTAAGGAAACGCTACGTCTATATCCTCCTGCTCCACTCTCAGCGACCCATGAAGCTATTGAAGATTGTACAGTTGATGGATACGATGTTTCAGCTGGCACTTGGCTTATTTTCAATCTTCACAAGATTCATCGTGATCCCCACATATGGACAAACCCATCTGAGTTTCGACCAGAAAGATTTATGACCACCCACAGAGACTTTGATGTGAGAGGACAAAATTTTGAATTGATTCCATTTGGTAGTGGTAAAAGAATGTGCCCCGGAATTTCGTTTGCACTTCAGGTTTTACAGCTTACGTTGGCTAATGTGTTACATTGGTTTGAGTTTGAAACCCCATCAGGTGAAGCAGTCGATATGCATGAAGCACCAGGATTGACGAGTCTTAAAGCAACTCCATTAGAAGTTTATATATCTCCTCGCCTCCCTGCTTTTGTTTACACTTCCACTACCTAATTTGGTTGTATCCAAATTTCTACATCATATAATAATTACCCGTTATACAATAAAATATAATTATCATACAAAAATTTTTTTTGTATGTTTTGCATGAAAAATTATTTTATGGAGCCTTCTCATCACATATCTATGGTTCCTCCCAGTTAAAATAAAACACATTATCTTTGATTTGGAAGTTTAGTCCAAATATACATATGATGTGGAAAAAAAAGATGATATATCGTATTTTAATTAAAAAGAACCATAGATAATGTGATAGGAATAGTCTATAAAATAATTTCAAATTTTGCAGTATGATGGTAATGTGTATGCGTGTTATGTTTTAATTGTTTTTTATCATCACATCATTTTTAATTAAAAAATGAATTAAAATGTTTGGCTGCTAAAGTTGTAACACCCCTAACCCATATTCGTTTGCTGGAATAGGGTTACAGAGCATTACTGGGGTTTGCAGATCAATCAGACAGAAATTTCAAACATTTCATTACATATCAATACTCATAATAAAACCAATCAAAATCATATATTTTGTCTCTTAAACGAGCCCTCAAGACCCGAAATTCATATTAGAAACAAGTCGGGACTAAATCGGAAACTCAGAAAATTTTTCAGAAATATTTAAAATTTTCAACACTGCAGGGGTCTCACGGTCGTGTGGCCAGGCCGTGTGACCCACACGGTCAGGAGACATACCCTTGTCTTAGGCCGTGCGAGCATTCGACATAGGGACACACAGTCGTGTCTCAACCTGTGTCCATACCCGTGTAACTCTCTGACTTGTGTCACACGGTCAAGTCACACGCCCGTGTGCTAGGCCATGTGAGCATACTGACTTACATTCCTAAAAGATACAGGGGATACACAGTCGTATCTCTTGGCCCTGTGTCACACACGGCTGAGACACATGCCCGTGCCTTACCCTTATGGATGAAAATAGGTCATTTTCTAAGCCATATTTCTCACCCAAATTGATACCAACCTAGCCTCAACAATTTACACATCAACAAGCCATGACAAGGCATTCAACACAAGCTAAAATCAAGTCTTAAACATGTATTTTTATCACATACAACCAATATACCCATAGGTACCTCTAATGACAATTTAAAAATATGTCCACTAATATCCAAACTTACCTATCTAATTTATCTAAGTTACCAAAGTTCACTACAACTCAATTACATACATGCATATATCACTTATAGTAACATCACAATCATACCTTAATTTTATATCAATATGTAAGTTGTTATATAAACAAAATATTATTCATAATATTTACATAAGCTAAATTTTGACCAAAATTGAACAAAAGCCTATACATGTCATATAAACCGTATTGAATTTTTCAAAAACTACCGAGATAAGCTAGATAGTGTGACTTGAGTGCTGATCCGATCATCCAACCTTTTGAAAATCTACAAAAACATTAAACAATATAAATAAGCTTAATGAAGCTTAGTAAATTCGACGGGTTAAACATAAATCTTACCGAACCTACTATAAAAAGTCAAATAAATAAAATCATCCATGTCAACTCTCTGTCATTCACAACTTCAATTGATAAATACTTCCGTATTCAAAGCAATACAAAAATACATAATATGTCTTTCAAATTCATTAAATAAATCACTTTACCAAAATTTTCCATTCGAAGAACGACTTACGGATAAGAGTACATCGTCAACAGAAGCTCAAAAAGCTTATCCTCACGAATACGCAACAAAAGCTCGAAACCTAAATAGAAGCTCGTAAAAGCTTAACAGAAAGTAAAACACGAGAGTTCACAACAAATGTTGAACCCCAGTTTACTTGGAAAAAATGTCGTTGTCTCCTTCCAATACCATCATACACCAAAATACGAATGTATTCAAATCTCGCGTTCCATTTAAATCAAATATCCAATTTAATATTATAATTCCAACAATGACTCGTTTCCCACAATAGAATAAATGCATAATATCGTTCATCAAATTTATACAAATATTAAATTTTAACCTACGAACTTACCTGGATTGAATTGTAGTAATTGTAGAAGTTTAGGGGCTATTCTGTTATTTTTTATTTTTTCACGAATATCTACGGGATCTTGATCTAGAATATTAAATTACTCACTTATTAGCATATATTTCATTTCCAATTCACTTTACAATTAATACCCTTTTATTTTTTAATTTACACAATTACCCAACTTTTACAATTTTTGCAATTTAATCCCTTAATTAGTAAATCTATCAATTTAACTAATTTTTCAATCAATAATTTATCCATATATTCTAGGCCTTCATACAGCCCCTAATAAACCCAAAATTCACTATCAAACCCTAATATTTTAACCTTTTCACAATTTAATCTTAAAATCAATATTTAACAAAATCACTTTATAAAATCATCACACAACAAAATCAAAGCTCTAAATCTATGTTATTCATCAAAAACATCTAATATTTATCAATGGAAACTTCCAATGTTTAACAAGTTATATTTAACAAGTTTCAATGTAGTTTAGTGGAGTTAGGTAAATGTTTAGGTGACATTTGCTTATTTTTTACCAGCTTGTGTCTGGTATATGTATTGGCATTAAGCCTTCTTTCAAGGTTAATGAAAATTCATCAGAATTCTTCATCTAATGCTCTCTTAATTCTTCGCATTCTTTAGTTCTTTAAGCCCGATTCTGTTTTTGTTTGCACAGCAAGTATCGAGCCTTCAAGCTCAAGAAATTGCTTGTTTCATTCATCTTTGTTCTTAGTTCCAACAGATGGCTACAAGAACACAGGGAAAAGATGGCTGAAAATGAGGCAAATAGTGAGGAAGATTTCATGGGAGTGATGCTATCTAAGTTCCGTTCAGTTGAGGAACATGATGCCAATACCATCAACAAAGCAACCAGTCTCGTATGTTCTTTTCTTAACCAAAATTTTTAATTATAATTCATATTTAATCTTTCTATTGCCTGCACATAATTGATGATTCCCTCTTTGTTGTCAATGTTTGGTGCTCATTTCTATTTGTTTGATTTGGTTTCTTTATATCGTCAGCAGTTTTTCATCACTTTGTGCTCTCTTTAATGTTGTCTGTCTACTATGAACCGATCACCAGTTTTGTTTCCTATAAAATATTGGACACTTGTTGCCTTGTTACATGATTTTTCTTGTGTTTTTTTTTTTTGACAGAAATTTCTCTTTGTGTTTTCAAATAGTTTAAGTGGGGTTCTTGTGACAATTTTAACGGAGTTAAAATGGATTAGAATGTGCGACGGAAACTAAAATACCAATTTAAACATTAAAATTTAACTTAAATACCGAAAGTGCATATGTATCATAAAAAATTGTATAATTCTTTCTTCTTTTAATAAATTTATTTTGGCTCTAAATCTACTAAATACTAATATTTTTATGATACATGATGTAACAGACTCTTGTATTAGCAGCGGAAGATACCACATCGATTACAATGACATGGGCTTTAGCTTTATTGCTTAATAATTGTGATACATTGAACAAGGTTCAACAAGAATTAGACATCCATGTTGGCAAGGATAAACTGTTAATATCAGAATCAGACACCAAAAACTTAGTGTACCTTCAATCCATCATTAAGGAAACGCTACGCCTATATTCTCCTGCTCCACTTTCAGTGACCCATGAAGCCATTGAAGACTACACAGTTCATGGATACGATGTTTTAGTTGGCACTTGGCTTATTTTTAATCTGACAAGATTTATCGTGATCCCCGCATATGGACAAACCCATTTGAGTTTCAACCAGAAAAATTTATAACCACCCACAAAGATTTCGATGTGAGAGGACAAAATTTTGAATTGATTCCATTTGATAGTGGTAGAAGAATTTGTCCTGGAATTTTATTTGCACTTCAGGTTTTACAGCTTACGTTAACTAATGTGTTGCATTGGTTTGAGTTTGAAACCCCATCAGGTGAAGCAGCCGATATGTGTGAAGCACCAGGATTGACGAGTCCTAAAGCAACTCCATTAAAAGTTTATATATCTCCTCGCCTTCCTGCTTTTATTTATAATTCCAATACCTAATTTGGTTGTTATAAATTTCTACATCATATAAAAATTACCCTTTGTAGAATAAAAAAAATTATCATGTTGGTCATCTAAATTTTCATTCAGTTAAACATGTAATTAGCACTCTTTTTCTTTTGTATATTTTCTGCATTATTATATATCCGTTTTGAAGATTTCCTTTATATTACGACTTACGATGATGTGGTTTTGATACAGAAATTTTATATGTGTTATGTTTTAATTGCTTTTTATTGTCACATCATTTAAAAAAAAATTAATTCACATGTTTGCTTTTACTTCAAAAAGAAATATGTTTGACTTCAACTACAAAAGTTATTGAAAGTTTTTGGGTGTGCTTCTTAATATCAACATTTTATTAGCTTTGATAAAAGATAAATTTTATCGGGTTATTTTTATAAACTTCTAACAACTATTAAAATCATTAACTATTTACTTAAATTCTTAATGAAAAACATAATTTTCTAACCAAATACTTAAAGTCTTATTGAAAATCCAAGTTTGTTGATAACTGTCAAAAGTAACATATTTTAATCTTGTTCTTAATGCGTTTTTAGGTGATTATTCGATGTAAATTGTGAATTTTATACTCCTAATCCTTTAAATTCATGTTTTTATGCTTAATAAAATATTTGGGAGCAAAAAGAGCAAAAATCAAAAAATCGGAACAAGCCATAGGAGCCACACAGGCGACCACACGGCCGTGTGATCCACATGGGCAACCACACGGCCATGTGATCCACACGACGACCACACGGCCATGTGGTAGGTCGTGTCGATTTCGTGAATTTGCACCCTAAATTGTGAGAAATCGCATTTTTTAGATTTTTCGAGCATTCTAAGATGTATATATAATAAAAATAAGAAGAAAGGAGTGGGTTGTCATAGAATATTCAAGAAAACAACTTGAAAACTACTATTGAAGCCGATTCTAAAGCAGATTTCTGTCAAGATTGAAGATTCCTAGTTGATTTCTTAAGAGATTATCATGAGTTTCTTTATTTCTTTCGATTATACTGTCTCTTGGATGTTTTTATTTGCAAGCATAAACTAATTTTCTAAATACCTAGGGGAGATGAACCCTATGATGATTCTATATTTTGATTTTTATTTTAAGCAATAAATACTTAGATTTCTCAATTATGTGTGCTTAATTCTTGGTTTGGTATTTCTAGATTATTGATCCATGTTTGATGTGCTTAAATCAGAGGAGGAATAGACCCTGTTTAAAAGTAGATCTAGCGTAATTGAGTGGAGTTGCATGCAATCCTAGAAATAGGATGATATAAATCTACTAGATTAGAGTCAGTCTAATAGGAGAATCCATAGCTCGAGTTAATGCGATAATAGGGTTTTAATTAGAAAAAAATTCCAATTAATCAACCTAGAGTCAGTTGCTCTTACTCTCGAAAGAGATATTAGCATAATTTAGGGATTTCTACAGATCCAGATACTAAATAAAGAAATTGTGTAATTTAAATTGATAGTAACAAATGAAATTTAGGTGAATTCTTTCCTGAGTATTGTTTCGCTTCTTGGTTTTTACTCGATTATTTTCGTATTTTATTCTTTATTGTCTTCGTTAGTTAATTAATTTAATTAATTTTAGTTTTTAGTCACACTCGATTTATTCGGTTAAATAATAGAAAGACAATAATTACTAGTACTTTTAGTCTTCGTGAGAACGATATCTTTGCTCACCGTAACTATACTATTAATTGATATGTATATTTGTCGTATTCAAATTTTTAGTTAGTTTCGTGAACCGATGACATGACACATTGACCAACACGTCATAAATTCACAATCTCTTTATATGATACATAACAAAATATCCTCTAAATAACTCTATATCTCACAAACAACAATATTCTCTAGCTACCATATCCATCAATTATTTATTCTTAAAAATTGTTAATTAAAATTTATAAAATTTAAAACGCCAAAATATTAATTTTATAATTTTTAAATAATGATATAATTTTAATAATGTTTTATGATTTTTCAACATATCTATTTATAAACTCCGAATAACTGTGCAGCTCCCCCCCTTTTTGGTGAGGGAGCTGAACAACAAAACAGAAACACATATTGCGGTAACCCAAAACCTGAAGATCAGAATGCACTTGCTATCTTCTTTTTCTCCCTTTTTGTCAGCATGCTCCCCACACACACCAAGAAGCAGTTTTCGAATTTCGAGCCAAATCAGCAAGTCGAGCCTTGCGAGTATGCAAGCGTGGAATGCCAATGTTAATAGTATCAGTTTCTTGCCACATGTTTTTGGTCCACATCTGGTAAATCATGGGAGTAAACCAAAACAAGTCTTAACATACATACATTAATTTAACAACCTCACCTTCATACCTAAAAATTTAAATCATTCATCGGTTGTATATCAAGTAAAACACTTTTTTACATTCTCAATTTACTCACACTTACGAGTTCCTTAATAAACGGATAAGTATTACAACTCTCGGAATAAAACCTATAGAAGTCTCAAACATATATACTAGTTTCAACTAACTAACATACTAGATCAATTACAATCAATCTCCTTACCTAAAAAGCAACTAAAATAGTAGATACAATATAATAATAAAGCCAATATACTAAGGAAATATTGGAGATAAGTCTTCAAAGTAGTCTCAATCCAATCTCCTTATTTCATGAGATCCGATTGTTTGATCCGATTTGATTTAATCATCAAGATAAATTGTTTCAAATGAATCGATCTTCAAAGACGGGTTATCATGTATTCAAAATATGAAAAAGAATTACAACCCAATGATTTTGTTTCAAATGATTATCAATCATGGAATAAGACAAGTTATGTGACTTGCGTAAAGCTAAAAGCAATTGGCACTGTATGAGTCACTGCTCACATAATTGCCTCAGCACAGACAAATCTGGCAATTTAGTACCACTTATGTACCTAAAATTGCTATTCGATTTAGAGCGTATGCGCGGAATGAGTTGGGGTATTAGCATACCTTTTCCAAGAGATATGTTGGGGAATCAATCATAAAATTAATAACTTCGGGAGTTGTCTAATTCTACTAAAGTCGTGTGCATCTTATCAAATGTCATTCATGAGACCTAACGTTCTACCATCACTTATATTCCCTCGATTAAATAAATCTGAAAATCTTTTCATATCACAATTACATTTTTAGAGTCTTTTAAAAAATCACTAATCGCCAATAATATTTTATTGCAATAAAAAAACTCCCTTTATAAGTATAATTAAAATTAATGAATGCATCATTGATTAATACTCAATGTATTCTCATTATTAAGCGAAAGACTCAGTGTCAAGCAAAGGAAACTAATAATGGAAGTAGGAAAGACCGGTCACCTAACTTAAATATATACATGTTTCTCCAAGTCAAACCAAAGCAACCACTTTTAGGCTTGGCTAGTATTAAATCATAATTGTTTCCAAAAATATTTCAATTTCTTATAAAATAAAGATTTTCTTTTTTCTTTCCCGATTGGCGTTGAAGCCCTCATGCGTATGACATGAAATCCCACACGTTGATAGCCACTATAAATTCAACCGAATCCGACTAATATATCGGAATTACTCATTTATTTATTAATTAAGTTTTATTACTATGAATTAGAGGTGTTCATAGGTCGGGCGGCCCGACGGCCCGTCTAAAATATGGGAGGGTTTGGGTAAAAATATAGGCCCGAAATATGGGCTTGGGCAAAAAAATGAGGCCCGATTAAAAATGGGCCGGGCCTCGGGCACCACTTTTTTTGCTCGGGCCCAGCCCGGCCTGAATATAATAAATATTTTTATTTTTTTAATTTTAAAATACGTTTTTTAAATTTTTTTAATTTTAAAATATTTTTTTAATTTTTAAAATAAATTTTTGGTATTTATTTAAAAAATGGGCCGGGCCGGGCCAGGCCCGAGCTTATAAATTTTTCCCGGGTCGGGCCTGGATAAAATTCTAGGCCCATATTTCGGGGCTGGGTCGGGCCCGGGCCCTAAAAATTTTTTCTGGGCCCGACCCAAACCCGGCCCGGCCCATGAGCACCTCTACTATGAATAGAGTATATTCATAAGTACAATATACATAGTAGTGTTTAAATTTTGATTAAAATTGAATTAATTGATTGAACCGGTTTAATTCGGTTAATCGGTCGGTTAATTAATCTAGTTTGGACGAAAGTTGATAACTTTTTAGAATTTTGATTAACGGTTAATTCGGTTCGAAATTGGATAATCAATCAAATTAATCGAACTTAATAAATAATTTTATATATTATATGTAATAGGTTATTACTAATTCCGTTAATTTGGATAATTCGGCCAAATGAACATTATCAATTTATTTATTGATATGTTTTATACTTATTTAAAAAAAATAAAACATATAAATTTTGGTTAATTCGGTTAACCGGCCGAATTAGTCGAAATATTTCGGTTCAATTAACGGTTAAAGGATTAAAAATTCAGTCAATTCTTATTCGGTTTGGTTAACTGTTCGGTTCAATTAACAGTTTAAACACCCCTAAGTACAAGTATAAATATATGTCTAAATAATTACTACATAAAATTAGATCAACACAAATTACAGTGGATGAAGAAACGGAAAGAATCCGAACAAAGCACATGTATAGAACTAATAACCTACTCATAGCAATTACAAATGATGAGGCTCAAACTTAAATACTCAAAAATCCAAAACTTTCACTTTAACCCATAATACAAAGATTTTATTATTGAGAAAAAAAAATCACTAATCACATTTGAGTGCAGAGAAAGGCTATCCTTATTCTAAGAGACTCCAAAACTAGTTTTCATTATCATGTATAATTCAAATGCATAGTAAAAAAAATTTTTAAAATTAAATTTTTTTAATTTCATTTTTAATAATGTGCCATTATCTGATTTATTAATAGTGCATAAAATTTTTCAACAAAAAACATAAATTTTCTTGTGCAATCATAAAAAAAATCAAATTTTAAATTTTACGTCTAATTAATATATAAAAATATTATACACAAACAGTAAATTAAATATTAAGGCAAAACCTATCGTGATTTCCACATAAAATTTCAAAATTGTTAAAATTTTCCCCTTATGAAAAGTTTCTAAAATGGAAGTTTTTTATTTAATTCACTTTATAATTTATAAAATTTTTAATTTTTAATAAAAAATTATATTTTAACCTCTAAAAATAATAAAAAATTAATTTAATAATTTAAAAATTATAAAAATATAAACTATTAAAATTATAAAATTATATCTTTAATATAATAAAAATACACAATTTAATTTTCATCCCATTAATTAAGACAATGAAAGAAAACTATCAAGTCGGAAAAGTTAGCGGACCTAACTTGGAAATAAATTTTATCTTTCTTCGCAACAAAAAAATGTTCACAACAAAAAACGTTGTCAGTGATTATATTTTTTTATAAAATTTGAGATTTAAATTTACCTAAAAAGTTAAAAATTGTATTTTTTATTTATTTAAAAACTCAGTTCTATTATTAAAATTGTAATTTTTATTGTTAAAATTTGTCAACTTGAATTTTTTTATTAAACTGCCACGTGGTATATGATTGATAGGAAATAAATATAATGAGTAGACAAATTTTGATAAAACTATTAAAATGATATTGATTGAACTAGAATTTTTAAATTAAAAAATACAATATTTTAAAATACAAAGGCTAAATTTCAAATTCTAATAAAGAGTATTACCATATTTTAACCAATAAATTATAATAGATTGCCGAAAATATTACACTTCCTGAAGAAGGAAAGATCTCCATTGTACTTTAAAGCCAGTACACGTTAACAACCACTATAAATCCAACACCTTCATCTTCAATTGCCGGTACATCTCATCTTGTAGTAGCAATAGCTATGGACTCATTTCATTCATCCCCAGCAACTTCAACCATCGCAATAATTGCTTTTCCATTACTGTTACTCTTTCTTTTCTCTTTCCTATGGATATCAAAACATGCCCCAACAAACACAAACAAGAAGCAAACACCACCAGAAGCAGGTGGAGCATGGCCTATTATTGGCCATCTTCACCTCCTAGCAGGGCCACAACCACCTCACATAAGCTTGGCTAACATGGCTGACAAATATGGAAGAATGTTCACTATCAAGTTAGGTGTGCATAGAGCTTTGGTGGTGAACAATTGGGAAATTGCTAAAGAATGTCTCACCATAAATGACAAAGCATTCGCCTCTCGTCCAAAGGTAGTAAACATGGAACTTTTGGGTTACAACAATGCCATGATTGTCTTTGCACCATATGGACCTTATTGGCGTCAAGTGCGCAAGTGTGCCACCATTGAGCTCCTCTCAACTCACCGACTCGATTTGTTTAAACATGTAAGGGAATCCGAGGTGAAAACATCACTGGAACAGTTGTACCAGATATGGAACAAGAAGAAAGGTACTAATTGTGACAAAGTATTGGTGGAGATGAAGAGATGGTTTAGGGATGTTACTCTTAACGTGAGTATGAGGATTATTGTGGGGAAGCGAATATCGAGTTCAAGTGAAGGTGGTGAAACCATGAAGTGTAAGGAATTATTGGAAGATTTCTTTGAAATGGCGGGCAAGTTTGTAATTTCGGATACGCTACCGTTCCTGAAATGGTTGAATGTCGGTGGATACGAGAAGTCGATGAAGAAGATAGCGAAAGAATTAGACCGCATTGTCGAGGGATGGCTACGAGAGCACAAGTGCAAGAGAGGTGAAGATGGGGCAAATAGTGAGGAAGATTTCATGGGAGTGATGCTACCTATTCTTCGTGATGCAGAGGAGCATGATGCTGATACCATCAACAAAGCCACCAGTCTCGTACGTTCATTTCTCTTACCTTTATATAAAGGTTTATATTATTTTTTTAACAATTCCACTATAGGTTCTAATTCGTATTAACTCTTTGTGACACAAAAATTAGAATTACTCATACCTCTCTCCAACCCATAAATAGAAGCATAATACGCTTCAACGCATTCGAACCACATCCTCCTATATTAACAATAATACCCATACTAATCAAACTCATACTCAATCCACAAATTTCTGTTCTATTTTAAAATAATATAAAGTAGGTTGTTTTGCCTTTTGACAATCTTTAAAGTTATTGAATATGATAAGTTATAATTAGTTTTTCTTCTATTAACACTTTTTATTGAATTTTTTTTTTTATATTTAGTTGAAGATCTATGATAAGCTATTGAATATCTATGGTACATGAATAAATAGGCTCTTATTTTAGCGGCAGAAGATACAACATCGATTACAATGACATGGGCTTTATCTTTATTACTCAATAATCGTGATGCATTAAACAAGGTTCAACAAGAACTAGACATTCATGTTGGCAACAATAGATTGCTAGTGAAAGAATCGGATATCAAAAACTTAGTGTACCTTCAATCAGTCATTAAGGAAACTCTTCGCCTATACCCTGCTGCTCCGCTTTCTGTGATGCGTGAATCCATTGAAGATTGCACTGTTAATGGATATCATGTTTCAACCGGCACTTGGCTTATTATCAATCTTCAAAAGATTCATCGTGATCCATTCATCTGGGAAACCCTTTTGAATTTCGTCCCGAAAGATTCATGACTACCCATAAAAACATTGATGTGAGGGGACATAATTTTGAACTAATTCCATTCGGTAGTGATAGAAGAATGTGCCCTGGAGTTTCATTTGCACTTCAGATTATGCAACTTACATTAGCTAATTTGTTGCATTGGTTCGAGTTTGAGACCTCGTTGAATGAAGCAGTCGATATGCGTGAAGCAGCTGGAATGACGAGTCCTAAAGCAACTCCATTGGAAGTTCATATAACTCCTCGCCTACCTACTTTTGTTTATGACTCCAACAACTAATTGGATTGCTAAGTTTGACTTGTAATAATGAAAAAATAATATTATCTTATACTCTAATAAACTTCTAAAATTTAATTTTGTTATAAACATTCTCACACACTACCATTAAATCATCCCATCATATTCTAATGAACCCATCATGCCTCTACAGCAACCTTATATATAATCGTGAAAGCTCCCTCCCCTTTCTCTATAAAAGTTTTCTCTATATCACAAGAAGAAAGAGAGGCTTCATATGGTGCCAAAACGCTACCTAATCTCTCCAAGAAATCTCAAAATTTATGAGATCCTCAAAAACCATCCTTCCTTGCGACTCACCGCACCCCTTATAGCCATAATAAGCTACCCAACTTTGCCATCTGAATGGAGGCGTGTTCAAGTACATTATTGCCAATGACAATCTAATTTTTGTTGTATCAAAAATTGTATTGGGCAATGAAAAGATTTAAAATTTTTAATTTGCTAAATGCCAATAATATCTAATTTCATAAATTCGAAAAGTGACGTTCATTTTGATAATTTCAAGCATTATATTGACATTTATAAAAAATTATTTATAATATTTTCCCCATAGGTGTAAATCAAACATTGTATTTGAAAATTATTCTACTTTGATTTGAGAAAAAATTGAATTGAATTGAATTATTTTTTAATTGATCTTACATGAGCTATCGAATAAGAATAATTTGAATATCTGAATACTCAATTCAAATAATTGATAAAGCTTAATCGAGTTTTTATATTTATAAATGTATTTGTAATTTATTATTTTATCCAAAAAAAAATTATGAAATAAGCTTAAATTTGAACTTGAATATATATATGCGCTTAACCAAACCAAGCTCAAATAGTTTGATTTTATTTTGAAATAAAACATTCGTTTAAGTTTAAACTGAATTTCAAACAAAAATTTTGAATTAAACTCGAGTTTGTTGTTATTTGAACGATTTGATTGTAATCTTAAATCTCACTCCAGCCTGAAAAAAAAACCCTTTATATTTCGTAGACCTCAAATCACAAGGCCTATCAACTAGGTGTGCTCTTGGGCTGAGTCGGACCCAATCAAAAGTTTAGGTTCATTTCCTAGGATCAACCCGACCCAAAAAATGGGCCTAAAATTTTATCCAAATCCGACCCGGATAAAAATGTTAAAACCCGAGCCCGGCCTGGCCAGCCCCGTATTAATTTTTTATATAATTTTTTTAAAAAATATTATACATCAAAAATACTAAAAATATTAAAAATAAATGTTTTCCAACAAATTGAAAATAAATTTAAAAAATATGTATACTTAAATAACACTAAGATAGGTGCAACTTAACAAGCAAATTCCTCTAAAGTAGTAACAAAATTAACAATAAAACAAGAGTTATACAATAACAACAAAGTAGTAGCAACATAATAGTGAAATGATAGCAAAATGGTGAAAAAAAACAAGAAAAAAAAAAGCAATAAAACAGTAAAAAATAGCAGATTTTTTTGCATATTCGGGTTGGGGTCGGATAAAAAAAGCCTTACCCGAGGCTTAGCCTATTTTCTAAACAGACGTTATTTTTTACCCAAACTCATTTTCTAAAAATTCGACCCAACCCATGAGCACATTTACTATCAGCTAATAAGTTTAAACCTATTGGGCTATACACCCTTACTTTGCAAGCTATTTTTTTCAGCTAAAATTTCTTAGGTCAATTGTGATTATTAAATTAATTATTTTTATGAATTTTTCATGGCCTTATAATTTAAATTTTTTAAAAAATAAAATTACACGTTAGTACATTAACAATCTTTTTAAAGGTATTAGCGCAATCACAACGAGAACCTTCAACCTTAGGTTTTAATGTTTACTTTGGTATTTCAGATTGTTTTTTTCAATTTAATATCCCACTTAAGTACCTAAGTTTTTTTTTAATATTCAATTTGGTACCTAAATTTTTTTTTCAATTAAGTACTTATATTTTTTTACCAGAGCACATGTGTCAAATATTCATTAAGTCACATTATGTCATTTGGTATGAGTACCAAATTGAACATCGAAACCAAACTTAAACACCAAATTGAAACAAAAAAACTCATATACCAATTAAAATTTGAAACTAAAATCAAATTACAAATGTTATATTAATCCTATTTTGCTTTTATATTCTCACTTTCTCTGTTTATCCTTCATTTCTACTCAATCAAACATTCCTTGAATTCAATGGTTACCCATTTTAGCATTTAGCAATATTTATAAGTAAAACAAACGACAACCCCAAACACTTTGAGAATCCAAATATCATACAATTTTCCTAGAAAATCCTCAATTACCAAGACAATTTGAAAATAACATTCAATTAAAGATCAAATTATAAATTTATCATTATAGATTATACTAATTTGTAATATTTGAAATTTTGAAAGAATTACAGGGTAATTTTGCCATTGGGGGCTAAGGTCACCACTTGCTCTATTGTCTACGCCCATGTTTTTTATTTAAGGTAAAACAAAAGCCTTACATCGAATGATCTTCACATAATCACCGAAATTACAGCTAATAATCTGTAAGTTCCTTTCAGGTTAAGAGGGCTATGGAGCACTTTTAGTTTGGACAATGTTAACATATACATAATGTAGAAGAAGACTTGTTACCTTAAAATCCGCATTATTTAGCTCATCAATGGTTTTAGAGGCCAATTCTACACTTCTAAAGGTCACAAATGCAAATCCCTTGTTTTCAGTTGAATCTTTGCCTTTCATAATACGAACCTGTTGCCATAGAGTATGATGTGTAAGTCTTTATCTCAAGAAAAAAAAACTAAATGTTCTTCACAAATAGCATAAAAAAGCACCTCAGTAACTACTCCAACAAGTGCCTTATGCTTTGGCATCATATGAATCTATTTAAACAGGCTTGCAAGGTAATTCTGAAGAAGGCACAGAGGCTGCAAGAATTTAAGGAAAGAAGTATACATATACTGAGGGGAGGAAAATGATAGCTACAAGGAGTTTCAGATAATGTATCTGTTGCGCGGAAGCGTGTGAAAGAGTAAAATTATTGTACTGAAAAATCACACTAAGTTCAATTCCTAGGAAAGAGAGGTAGATCACGAAGATCACTTAAATACCAAGTCTTTCCTAGCCAGAATATCCCTCTATCGTAATTTAATAGCACAATAAATCACTACAATCACATTCACAAAATATGCAAAACAAATAATAAAGAACACCAGAATTTTAACGAGGTTCAGCAAATTTTGCCTACGTCCTCGGGCACTACCAAATATATTTCACTCCAAAAATTACAAGTGAAATTTACAAATAGAGAGAGAGAATAATGCCTTAAGTAGAGAATGGCAATTATGGGATGAAGAAAGTAAGAAATGGTTAGGCCTATTTATAGTTGAGGTTCAAGGATCAACTTGCAATGTCCCTATACAATTAGGGACCAAAATTACAATTATCCCATGCCAACTTTTAACCCAACTTGCCAACCAATTTTACTTTCTACTTTCGGTGCCCACCCTTTTTGACTTTTCAAACAATGGGTGGGTTCCAATAATCTCCACCTTGAAGATTTGATTAGGATAATCTTATCTTCACACAATTCTTTCTACCTTTGACAACAATACTTGATAGTGTCTTCTTCAACTGTTAAACTTGCAGGATATTAATCAAGTTCAAACAATGTTCGAACTTGGTTGATGTTACCACCTTGGTCATCATATCTGCGGGATTATCTGCAGTCTTGATCTTCTGAAGACAAATTTTCCCCTCTTCAATAATTTCCCGCACAAAATGGAATCGTACGTCGATATGTTTTGTACGTGCATGATAGACTTGATTCTTTGCTAAATGAATAGCACTTTGACTATCACAATACACGTTAATATGCTCCTGAACCAACCCCAAGGTTTTAGCCATACCTTGTAACCAAATAGCCTCCTTTACAGCCTCTGTTACAGCCATGTACTCGGCTTCTGTGGTTGACAATGCAACTGTAGACTGTAGTGTAGACTTCCAACTTATTGGTCCTCCAGCAAGTGTAAACACATAACCGGTGGTTGATCTTCGCTTGTCCAAATCACCGGCATAGTCAGAATCAACGTACCCAATAACACCTTTACCAAGTGTATTATCCTGGTTGGACAGTAATCCAACATCCACGGTCTTCTGAATATACCGTAGAATCCATTTCACAGCTTGCCAATGTCCTTTTCTAGGATTATGCATATACCTGCTCACTATACTAACTGTCTGTGAAATGTCGGGTCTTGTACACACCATTGCATACATCAAGCTACCCACTGCATTAGAATACGGAACTTGCAACATGTATTCTCGTTCCGTATTCGTCGAAGGAGATAGTTGTGCAGAAAGCTTGAAATGAGAAGCCAACGGGGTACTTACAGGTTTTGTCTGTTCGTTCATGCCAAACTGCTGTAGTACCTTTTTCAAATACTGCTTCTGAGACAAGCTAACTCTATCATGAGCTCTATCTCTCCATATTTCCATACCGAGAATCTTTTTAGCTTCTCCTAGATCTTTCATCTCAAACTCGAGATTGAGTTGAGTCTTCAATCTTTCAATCTCAACTTTGCTCTTAGATGCTATTAGCATATCATCAACATATAAGAGCAAGTATATGAAAGTTCCTTCTTGTAGCTTCTGAAAATACACGCAATGATCAAATTTACTTCTTGTGTACCTTTGCCCTTTCATGAACTGATCAAATCGCTTGTACCACTGCCTCGGAGATTGCTTCAATCCATAAAGCGACTTTGTCAGTTTGCAAACCCAATTTTCTTTTCCAGCAACCTTGAATCCATCTGGCTGAGTCATATAGATTTCCTCTTCCAAATCACCGTGTAAAAACGCGGTCTTCACATCAAGCTGAACTAGTTCAAGATCATATTGCGCAACCAAGGCTAGCAAAATCCGAATAGACGAATGCTTCACAACTGGAGAAAACACTTCATTGTAGTCTATTCCTTCTTTCTGAGCGTAACCCTTTGCTACTAATCTAGCCTTGTATCGAATTTCATTTTTATCAGGAAATCCTTCCTTCTTTGCATATACCCATTTGCATCCAATTGCCTTCTTTCCCTTGGGTAGTGTCACCAACTCCCAGGTCTTATTTTTATGAAGAGACTGCATTTCTTCATTCATTGCTTGCTTCCACTTTACACCATCAGGGTTACTTATTACTTCTGTGTAAGTAGAAGGAACATCATCATCTGTAATTGGAAGTGCATAGGCCACTATATCATCAAAGCGAGCAGGCTTACGAATCTCTCTTCTTGGCCTTCTATATGCAATTGAATCTTGTTGCTGTAGAGATTCTTGGGTAGGAACCTCTTCATCATTTGTCCCTTCAATATTAGCTGGATCATCGTTAACCTTTTCAAGCTCCACCTGCTGCAAAGTACTACTGGTTTTGTCATCCTTTTGTGAATCCTTGTACTTCAACATGGTTGATTCATCAAAAGTCACATCTCTACTGAAAACAATCTTCCTTGTATCAGGACACCAGAAACGATATCCTTTTACTCCATCAGTTATACCCAAGAATAATGCTTTCTTTGATCTTGGGTCTAACTTAGATTCTTTTACATGATAATATGCAGTGGAACCAAATACATGTAAAGAATCATAATCAGTAGCAGATTTACCAGTCCACATCTCCATAGGAGTTTTTCCATTTATTGCAGCTGATGGCAAACGGTTAATTAGATGGCACGCATATGTAACTGCCTCAGCCCAAAATTCTTTGCCCAATCCAGCATTGGACAACATACATCGAACTTTCTCCAGTATAGTTCGATTCATTCGTTCTGCCACCCCATTTTGCTGTGGTGTATCCCGAACAGTGAAGTGTCGCACAATGCCCTCATCTTGGCATACTTGTAGAAATGGATCGTTTTTGTACTCAGTACTATTATCTGATCGAAGTCGTTTGACCTTTCGACCAGTCTGAGTCTCCACCATCTTCTTCCATTTCAGAAATGCATCCAAAACTTCACTTTTTCTTTTCATTAGATACACCCATACTTTTCTTGAATAATCATCAACAAAAATAACAAAATAGTGCATACCTCCCAAAGAAGCTACTTTGGTAGGTCCCCACACATCACTGTGAACGTAGTCCAGAATTCCTTTCGTATTGTGAATTGCTGGACCAAATTTTACCCTCTTCTGCTTGCCCAGAACACAATGTTCAAAGAATTCCATTTTGTAAGAATTTGCACCTTTCAATAAGCCTTGCTTCACCAATGTCTGCAAAGCTTTTTCACCAGCATGTCCCAATCGCATATGCCATAATCTGGTAGCCTCTGAATCTACATCTTTTGTAGAAACTGTTGATGTTGATCCAATAACTGTACTTCCATTTAAAAAATACAAGTTATTTCTTCTTGTGCCTTTCATTACCGTCAGTTGCCCAGCTACTACTTTTAGTAATCCATCTCTCAAAGTGATTGTGAGCCCTTTAGATTCTAGGGCACCTAATGAGATGAGATTTTTCTTCAGGCTAGGTACGTAGCGAACATCTATCAAGACTTGGATTGAGCCGTCGTGATTCTTCAATTGGACTGTACCCACTCCCATTGTCTTACAAGCACTATCATTGCCCATAAGAACAATTCCACATTCTAGCTCTTTAAGACTAGAAAACCAGTCCTTATTAGGACACATATGGTAAGTACATCCTGAATCCAAAATCCACTCATCCGTTTGACATGCCATTGCCATGCCAACCAAGCTAAAGTCTGACTCCTCATCATGCTCCGCTACACATGCATTAGAAATAGCCTCGCCCTTTTGTAGCTTAGGACAATTCTTTTTCCAATGCCCTTTTTCACGGCAAAAGGCACATTCATCTTTGGCGGGTCTCCCTTTGGACTTTCCCCTTCTACCAGATTTGCTGCTGTGTGAACGACCTCTTACTGTTAAGACTTCTGCGGTTGTATCTCTGTGATCTCTTTTATCTTTCTTTCGAGTCTCAGATCATACAACGCACTACAGACTGCATCAAATGTGATCGTGTCCTTCCCATGAAGCAATGTGGTGGTAAGATGATCATATTCATCAGGAAGGGAATTCAACAACAATAATGCCTTGTCTTCATCTTCAAATTTCTCATCCAAATTTAGCAAGTCTGCTAAAATTTTATTGAATGAGTTCACATGGTCATTCATCGACATACCGGGTGCATACGTGAATCGATAAAGTTTCTTTTTCATATAAAGCCTATTTTCAAGACTTTTCGTTAGAAACTTTTCTTCTAGTGTATCCCATAACTTCTTCGCTGATGTCTCCCTCATGACAGAGTACTTCTGCTCTTTGGCCAAACATAGGCGGATTGTACCACACGCCTGTCTATTGATCTTGGCCCACTCCTTGTCATCCATCTTGTCAGGTTTTTCTTCAAGGGCTATATCTAGCTCTTGCTGACATAAGACATCCACGATCTCACATTGCCACATACCAAAATTATTGGTACCGTCAAATTTCTCTACTTCAAATTTTGCATTTGTCACAGTAGTCCTTGCTGATGACGATGCTGCTGCCATTTTTCTCCTCAATCCCAACTACTGTATACGTGAACAGTACCATATACGTGAATAGTACCGTATATGTGAATAGTACCGTATATGTGAATAGTGTCGTATACGTGAATAGTACCGTAAACGGTCGTATTCCCCAAGTACGAACCTGGCTCTGGTACCAATTATTGCGCGGAAGCGTGTGAAAGAGTAAAATTATTGTACTGAAAAATCACACTAAGTTCAATTCCCAGGAAAGAGAGGTAGATCACGAAGATCACTTAAATACCAAGTCTTTCCTAGCCAGAATATCCCTCTATCGTAATTTAATAGCACAATAAATCACTACAATCATATTCACAAAATATGCAAAACAAATAATAAAGAACACCAGAATTTTAACGAGGTTCAGCAAATTTTGCCTACGTCCTCGGGCACTACCAAATATATTTCACTCCAAAAATTACAAGTGAAATTTACAAATAGAGAGAGAGAATAATGCCTTAAGTAGAGAATGGCAATTATGGGATGAAAAAAGTAAGAAATGGTTAGGCCTATTTATAGTTGAGGTTCAAGGATCAACTTGCAATGTCCCTATACAATTAGGGACCAAAATTGCAATTATCCCATGCCAACTTTTAACCCAACTTGCCAACCAATTTTACTTTCTACTTTCGGTGCCCACCCTTTTTGACTTTTCAAACAATGGGTGGGTTCCAATAGTATCTCAATTGAATCCGTGCCTCAAAGGTAGTTTCTAGGTTAAAAGATTTTCACCAAAGGAATAATTAAGCAGTATATTTCAAAAGAAAGGCGAAAGAAATTTCAGAAAGATAATTAAGAGGCTTCAGAAGTGGTGCAAGCTATCAAGGAATGAACTTGCTCAAATCAGAAAAAGAGTGACAGGACTGCTGTCCAAAAATAAAATATTGACATATTTAAGCTTAATCCAGCTTCAATAAAAATGTAGAGTAAAATGACAAAACAAAACCAAAATATATAAGCAGGCATGATTCATTCCAATATACAAAATAAAAAAGGAAGAGGTTAACATGTAAAGGAAAATCAAGCAACATGTTATGGGGTGCATCTATGTTAGGAAAGGCTGCTAATTTTGATTCTCTAGTGATTTTATTTCTTTCCTTAGTTAATGTCTTGTGCTTTTATTTCAGTAGTTTTATTGGTTTCTAGAATAAGTAGAATTTCTATAAAAAAAACCATGAAGAGATTTGGGTCTCTCTAGCAAGTCTCTCCTTTTTGATGAGCTAAACTCTCAACCCCAAACATACTGTCGTAAAACAACATTGACCATGGACCCAAAGTAATAAAAGTTCCGGAATAAAATACACCATTCCTCCACTCTGATTATAACTAAGACGCCATAGTCTATTCAAAAGGCCTATGACGGTTCATACTTATTCTCTACAATGTAATTCTGCCTTAACATAATAAAACTAGTATCAAAATGTTGCATTAAACAATATTTTAGGCTTCCGACACCCAATTTACGAATCATCTTCACATGGCCATAAGACAACCAGACAGCTCGTGGTCCATATTTCCATGTTTTGACCCACAAAATCAACACCTATTCATAACTCAACAAAAATAGAGTGGATGCCATTCAACAAGGTTACCAGGAAACAGACATGTAAGCGGTGCCTTTAATCACAGATTAAGGATTATCTTATAACTATTTTAGGATTTATCTATTTATTTATTACAGTACTCTTACTGAATTCAAGAAAAAAAAAAGTGAATTTCTGAGCAAAATAGAAGAGGGAAAAATAAACAAAACTGAAATCTAAGAATCAGTTTCCAGTATGCTAATTAAGAACATAGCCCTACATACATTCTCTTATTTTATTGAAGGCTGGTACGACATTTTCACATTCTTCCAAGGCTTATTTTATTGGTATGCCTAAAGGTAATAATAAACTACATTAAATTAAAATAAATGGAGGCGTGTTTTGTGGATGACAATCTAATCATTGTTGTATAAAAAAAATGTATTCGGCAATGAAAAATTTTAAATTTTTTAATTTGCTAAATGCTAATAAATCTTTTTTGAACAATTTTATTATAAGTTCTGATCATGTCTGTATTTTTTCAGATAATGCCTAGAATTATACATAGTCCCTCATTAATCCATAAATAGGAGGATCATAATGTACTTCAACGCACTTCAACCTACAATATAACTTTATTGTGTTTAACTTTATAACTTTGAAAGTGGCGTTCCTTTTGATAATTTTGAACATTATATTAACATTTATGAGTTTTTTTTTATAATATTTGCCCCATATGTGTAAATCAAACATTTATATTCTTAAATTATTCTAATTTGATTTGAAAAAAAAAAATTTAATTTAATTATTTTTTAATTGATCTTATAGCTTGAGTTATGGAAGAAAAATAATTTAAATATCTTAATACTCAATTTGAATAGTTAAGTTTAATCGAATTTTTTTATTAAATACATTTATAATTTATTATTTTGAAATGAACTCAAATAGTTCAATTTTATTTTAAATTGAAGCATTCAGTCAAGCTTAAACCGAATTTTAAATAACAAATTTTGAGTTAAACTCGAGTTTCTCACTATTTGAACTTGAGTCGATTCGATTGTAATCTTATTCCCACTTCAGCCTGAAAAAAAGAAATGAGCCCTTTATATTTCGTGGACCCCAAATCAGAAGGCCCATCAACCAATAAGTTTAAACCTATTGGGCTATACACCATTAATTTGCATACTATTTTTTAGCTAAAATTTCTCATGTCATTTGAACAGTGAAATTATGATTATTAAATAATATGCAATTATTTTAATGTTTATTTTGATACTTAATTTTTTTTAATTTGATATTTAAGGGTTTTTTGTCCTATATTTAAATTCTTTTTTAATATATAATTTGGTACCTAATTTTTTTTTGTTTTAATTTAGTATTTATATTTTTTTACTAGAGTATGCGTGTCGAATATTTATTGAGCCATATGATATCATTTAGTATGAGTATCAAATTGAACATCAAAACTAAACTCAAGCACCAAATTTAAATAAAAAAAGAACTCTTATACCAAATTAAACATTGAAACTAAAATTAAATAATAAATGTTATATTAAAATCCGATTTTATTTTTATATTCTCACTTTCTTTGTTTATCCTTCTTTTCTACTAATCAAATATTCTTTAAAACCTTCCAAAATTGAATTTAAAAGTTACCCATTTTAGTAATATAAGTGAAACAAGCAACAACCCAAAACCCTTGAGAATCCAAACATCATAAAATTTTCCTAGAAAATCTTCAATTACAAAGGCAATTTGAAAACAGCACCCAAATAAGGGTGACTCATTCGTGAAACCATGGTGAGTACTTGATGTAACATCAACCTAAAATGGTCCTAATGGACCATTACCCAACTTCCTTACATATCATGATCATCATCATCAAAATCGTGGTCCTTCAAAATGGGATCGCATTAAAACCCCCCATTTTCATTTACTATCATCACATGGGTGACTTCTACTGTCACCTCTTCTTACACTTCACTGGTTGTTCTTACATAATAGGTCATCATCTCCTCGAGATCTCAGCCTTGAAATCATGCCCATGCATCAATCTTGATGTAGCTTCATTGAGTGGATCTAAAGATTTTGTCCCTTAAGGCTCAAGCTGGCTTTATCCATGGATGATGGTCAATTGGTCACCCTACAATCAGGGGAAAACTTTAAGCTTTCTTAAATTGATCAGACAGGTATTTCTTGTCATTTTCATTTGTTTTTACTCCTTTTTGACCCCTAGTAGTTGTTTTGATTGAATTAATTTGAATACAAATTGAAATTTTGAAATTAGTAGTAAGTAGATTTGTTCATGGACTCGAAAAATGAGAGGGTTTAGATAAAAATATAAATTTAAAAAATAGGTTTGGAAAAAAAATAAAACCCGTGTAGAAAAAATGGGTTGGGCCTTGGTTAACGCTTTTTGGCTTGGGTCCGGCTTGAATTAGCAAAAAGACAAAAGAAATTTGATATTTTCTTTTTGTTTTTTTGCTATTTTTTTTGTTATTTTCTCACTGTTTTACTATCATTTCATTGTTATGTTACTACTATTTTATTGTTATTATTTGAATATTGTATAACTTTTATTTTATTATTAATTTTTTTATTATTTTAAAGGCATTTGCTTGTTAAGTTAAACCTATTTTAGTGTTATTTAAGTATAAATATTTTTTAATTTATTTTCAATTTGTTGGGAAACATTTATTTTAACATTTTAGTATTTTTTTATTTATTATATTTTTAAATTTTTTTATATGAAAAATAATGTAAAAAATTTAATTCAAGCAGGTCAAGCTTAGATTTTAGTATTTTTATCCAGGTTAGGTTTGGGCAAAATTTTAGGCCTATTGTTTATGCCAGACTCGACCCATGGACAGGTTTAGTAGTGAGATAGTATAAATTATGTGGGTACACTGAATGATACATCGATAAACAAATGCAAAAAGAATAAAAGATTACGCACAAAAAGTGTAAATTGGGCTTAAAACTACGTCTACAAGGCCTTACCTAGAGAAAATTTCACTATACAATACCAGCAGTGATTTAAGCTGAATATATCTTAACCTTTGGATAATTGCAATCTCACGTGAGTACACTTAGTATGAATTCTCCGTTCTTCGCCTTTCTTACCAGGGACAAAGCTAAAAAATTACTTTAAGAGGCTAGTGATGAATCATAAATCTTTTAAGAGCCAAAGTGTAAATTTACCATTATACTAACTTATAATTTTTAAATTTTTGAAAGAGCTACAATATAATTTTACCATGGGCTTAAGCCCTTACTTGCTCCTTGTCTACTCCCATGTTTCCTTTGTAAAAACAAAGGTGAAAAAAAATACAAATAGATAAAATATTGCTCACAAATGGATTGAATTGTGCACTCTAAGCTCATATTAATTCCCCAAATAATTATAGTTTCACCTAAGTACAATTAATATAAACTCTTCTCCACTCACTTTTCTTACCGAAAGTAAAAACAAATCACTTAAAAATGAAAAGTACTCGCAAATCAATTGAATTTGACAATAAAATATGCCAACATCAATTCCCACATATCATGATATATCGTAATCTTTGCACCAATATAAACTAAACTTAATTTTGACAATAATTCGTCTAACTTAATCAAGAGACGATTTAAACCCAAAATGATACATATCTAAAATGAATTCAACAAGTAATCCAAAATGATCTAAATTCGAGCATCTAACTTGAATGACAAAACTTAACATGATTTAATACCTAAAACTTGAATAATTCATACCCAAAATAACTCAACATGATCAGAATACGAAATAATGTTTTAAAAATTAAAGATTTATCCAATCCAAAACTGATGAAATCTAAACCCGACCCTATCCACCCTTAGACTGAATTTGTAGAGAAAAACCCTCTCTGCATCATTGGTCTTTTTCACCCAAATCATTGAAAGGTGCGTTTCAATGTTTTGTTTTCTTATCCCCGAGGTAAAGCTAGAAATTAACAATTGTCTTTTTAATAATTTTTTATAAGTTTTTATTTTATCTGATTTTTTTGACATAACATTTAGAATTATCTATAGGTCTTTCCTAACTCATAAACAGGAGGATAATCTGCTTCAGCGCACTTAAATTCACGTCTTCCTACATTGACAATAATACCTATACTAATTGAACTAAAACTCAATCAAAAATTATTTTTATATGCAAGAATAATAATACTTGGTCTACAAAGCAACCATATTGGTTAACGTGATCCTAATTAAAAATAGATTAATTAACAATTTCTGTAGAAGAAAAAACTTAACTTTGAAGTTAAGAACAATTTTTGTCTATGTATTTGGTTTTTGGGTAAATTTCATCACTAATCACTAAATTATGGATCAATTCACATTTTGATTACTTAACTAAAAAATTAGAATTTGATCACTACAGTTTTCAAAATTGAAGCACTTTTTTAGTTGATATAATAATAATTTTAGTCTTTAATTTTTATGTTTTTTTTTTGTCAATTTAACCCTGATTAAATATAAAATGATAAAAATTAAAATTAAAATAAAATAAAATAAGGAAAATTATTTTTAAACCTTTCAAATTTTCTCACTATATTATTTGTATAAATATATATACCCAATACCCATTTTTTTTAAAAGGGAAAAAAAGTAAAAACATTAAGCAAAATTACATTTCTATGTTTTTTACCTCTTTTATTTCTTGACATAGTTTTTTCATTATATTTCCTATTTTTAAATAATGTTGAGTTTTTTTTTATCATTTTATGTATAATCAAAGTCAAATGGACAGAAAAAATAAAAATTGAGATCTAAAATTATTATTATACCAACTAAAAAATACAAATTAACAATCCGGCTGACAAAAAAATAATATAAAAACTTTAGTGACCAAATTGTAACTTATTTTAATTAAATGAACAAAATGAAAACTTACCTATAATTTAGAGACTAATGGTACAATTTACCCATGTTCTTTTGGGGGTCGATAACGACATGATCACAGTGTTAAAAAGTTTCAATCTTTGTCTATGGGACCCCAACATGCAAGCTCATAAACAGTCAACGAAAACCAAACCTGTCCCTCCCTGTCTTACCTTTCTTTATGAAAAACCAACCCCATCACAGCACTTGATCACATACACCCAAAAATCTCAAAACACGCCCTTTACTTTCTCTGTTTTCTTGCCCACCCCCAGAGCTAGAATTTGGCTTTAGTCCTTAATTTTTTTTTTTCATGGAGTTGAGCCTTAGGCAACGCTCCACCACTATCAGGTTAGAAAAAGTAGTGGTTGCTGTTAAAGCAGAAAGGGTCATCTCTAAAACTGCTTTAGCTTGGGCACTCACTCATGTTGTTCGTCCTGGTGATTGTGTTACCTTGCTTGCTATCTTCCCTAGTGAAAAAAAAGGTAAATTTTTTGCTTAATTTTCTTGTATGGGGTTGTTCAAGTCATGATTTTTTGTTGAATTTGTATTGAAAAGGTAAAAGATTTTGGAATTTCCCGATATTGACCGGTGATTGTGGTAGCAATATGAAGGAGGAGTTGCCGGAAAAAATTTGCCAGATCTCTGAATCATGTTCTCAGATGGTACTTCAGTTTCATAATCAAATTGAGGTAATTAAAGTTATCTAATTTCTCAGTTGAGTTTAGCTTTAATGGAGGTCTTTGGTCTATTTGTTTCTAAGATCTTTTCAGGCAAAAGTAATTGCATTTTGCTCCCTCTATTTAAAAAATTGGGTAAATTAATCTATGTCTATTAGATCAAGTAGCCAACCATTCATCTGTTTAGTCCATTTAAAATTGATGAAATCATAAATTACTAAATGATAAAATTATATTTTGACTTTTCAAAAATTTATAATTCAATTCCTGCCCCAGCTAAAAGAAATTTTAAATTCGTCCCTTCTCATGTGGCACGCTACATGTAATTGTCTGTCAATCATATCAGTTTTTAACCGTAAAAATAAATAGAATTTTTAATAAAAAAGTTCAATTTACTATTTGATTAAATCTATATAGACTAATTTATTCATTTTTCATATAAACAATTTATCTCTTATGATACTTTTACCCAACTTTTCCCAAAGTAACATGCAAAGAATCTTTAGAAGATTCATGGAAACCTAACAGGACTTAAAGCTTAAGCTTTACTGTCAAATGGAAACAAAAATATATTAATGATTAGAGGGCTTATTTAGACTTTAGGGGGTGGTTGAATTTGAATGGCATTGCCATGTGCATGATGACCATTATTGCCAATCAACATTATTAAAGTTAGTTTTAATAAACTCCCCCATGAACATGAAGTGGGGTCCTTTAAAATTCTTTGCTTGTTTCATCCCTCTTTTTATGTTCATGAATGGTAGCTGAATTCTGCAATGATTCATTTATTTATAGGGACTAAATGCCAAACAAATAATGAGTTCTTTTAATTGCAGGTTACTGTGAGGATTAAAGTGGTGTCTTGTACAACTGGCAGTTCAGTGGTGGCTGAAGCAAACAACAATGGTGCCAATTGGGTCATACTGGACAAGTAATTTAACCATACAAAACAAAAAAAAAGTATTATTTCTTGTTTCTAAGCTATTATTTTAATTGGTTTGGTCATAATTGTGGTTTATCCCCTTTGCATATCCATGCTTTATACTAGTTTACTATAGAATATGCTCCTATATTACTGATTATGTCTGTTATAATGCTACTTTTGATGTTATTCATATATAGAATGTTACTCTATGCTACCATTGTTAACCAATTCAAAGGAAAAACAAATGGGAATATGATCTGGTTGAATGCTTTGTGGTCTGTAATATGTCGGAATCGATTTTCCCTGGCTGAAACTCTGTATCTTGAACTTGTTGTCATTGTGTTTTGAATCAGAAAACTAAAGCAAGAGCTGAAACATTGCATGGACGAACTTCATTGCAACATTGTAGTAATGAAAGGTTCTCAAGCAAAAGTTCTTCGGCTTAATTTGCAATGCGCGAATGAACCTCGAACTCCTTATTACTCGGCTGCTTCTTCACCAGTTATGGATGTTGGAGATCACCTAGGACATAGGATGAAGCATTCTACTCCAGTTACTAGCCCTGAAGAACTGAGTACTTCCTATTCAAGAACAAGCCAAGAGAGATTGTTACCGAGTTCCGATTCAGCAACATCACTTTTCCTTGTCTATCAAGAAAACCCTCTTTTCGTGGATGATAAGAACGAGTTGGATAACCAACTTACTGTTCTTGATTCAGTTGGAGAAAAGCTTATAAATCTATCAGCAAACTCGACGTCTTCTGTGAAAAATAATGACAAGAGTATATTTTGGATACCCCAAAATCACAATGACGAAAAGCCTCGCAAAACCCGAAGTGGTCGAAATATAGTCATCCCTCCTAGTTCGAGAACCTTGCTCGACAAGTTTGCTCAATATGATCAAGATGCAAAGGAAGGTAGACTTGTCAATACAGACTACATGGTTAACTCAGACATTAGAGATGCGGTTGCATTAGGTCGAGCATCCTCGGTACCTCCACCGTTATGCTCGTTTTGTCAACACAAAGCACCAGTCTTTGGCAAACCGCCAAGACGGTTTTCTTACGAGGAGCTAGAGGAAGCTACTGATGGATTTGCAGAAGTGAATTTCTTGGCAGAAGGTGGTTTCGGTGTTGTTTATAGAGGGATTTTACGAGACGGTCAAGTTGTAGCGGTGAAGTTGTTAAAATTTGTTGGTTGTCAAGCAGATATCGATTTCTGTAGGGAGGTACAGGTTTTGAGCTGCGCGCAACATAGGAATGTCATGTTGCTAATCGGGTTCTGTATCGATGGTAACAAGAGAGTCTTGGTTTATGAGTACATCTGCAATGGATCCTTAGATTTCCATTTACACGGTATCCTTTTTTCTCGTTTCTATTTCTCTCGAGATCATGTTTTGTATTTCTCTCTTACGGTTTACATATCTGGTTGACAGGAAGCAACAGAGCCTCGTTAGATTGGCAATCAAGATTGCGAATAGCAATTGGAGCAGCACGAGGCTTACGATACCTACACGAAGATTGTAGAGTTGGTTGTATAGTACATAGAGATATGCGGCCTAAAAACATTCTCCTAACTCACGATTTCGAGCCTCAGGTACTTTCAATTTATTTTTGGACATTCCTGAAAGTGTTACATTCTATGCGTATTCATTACGATAGACTCACGATTTTGAGCCTCAGGTTACTGATTTCGGCCTCGCTAGATGGCATTCCGATCAATGGACAGTTGGAAACGAAGAACGAACCGTTGGAACTTCAGGGTACTTTCTGTATTCGTTCTCTAATATTTACTCAACTTGTGAACATTTCTATCATTCTAAAGGGACCTCAAACAATGACTAAATCCAGGTACCTTGCCCCTGAATATTCAGATGGCAGAAGGATTACGCAAAAGGTCGATGTTTACGCATTCGGAGTAGTGTTATTAGAGTTACTAACAGGTCAAAGAATCAGTGACTTACAATATTACAAGGGCCGGAATTTCTTATCGGACTGGTTCCATCCTCTAGCTGCATTAGACTTGAATCAAATCATGACAAATATTTATCAATTGCTTGATCCATGTTTAGCCTCCGGCAAAGTCCGGGACTATACTCATCAACTCCAAGCCATGGCTCGAGCCGCTTTCTTGTGCCTAAGTCATGATCCGGAATCTCGACCCCCGATGTCAAAGGTACATACCTTGTCCTGCAAGTTTCTAATTCATTTCGTAATCCTTTTTCATAATCTTTGTTTGTCATTTGCAAATTTATTAGATACTTAGAATTCTTGAAGGAGGAGATACCAACGTTCCTTTGAGTTTAGACCTGAACTCGATCGGCAATCGAAGCGGCCATTTACGTGGATTGAAAACTCAAACACAACCCGAATCTACGAGGCGGCATTCTCGAAAACTTTCGCATTGACCGAATTGTTTCGAAAGACCGAAACCAATGCTTGTATAGTTTGAGAGTATCATCACATTGATTCCTTTTTCCCCTTTTCATGTAATTTCTTCTTCTTTTTTACAATCTACTACCATTATTTGCTTTTATTTGAAGAAACTGTAATATTGGGAATTTGCATACTTGTAATATGATTTCATTTGTTTGCTCAAATTTGTCCGTATATACCAAAGTATACACAAGTATTTTGTACTAAAAAAATAAAATTCTATAATAATAATCACTTTTATTGTTATTGTTATTTAATTGTTTATTGACTGATTCAAGTTTTCAAAACTGAATCAGTGGTGGAACCGGTTAGATCATCGATTTTTGGTTTGATAAATCATTGAAAAATTCATTAAAAATAAAAAATATTAAAAAAATAAAGAAAATCGTTTCAATCTGTCCATATTGATTTGTGGGTCAGTTGATCTAACCTCTCTAATTGAATTGGTACTCTAGCTAAGTTCTAATTTAACCAGTTCGATCCAGTTCAATAAGTCACTCAATTTGAATGATTTGTGAAAAAAGAACCAAAATAAACATTGTAAAGGCAACCTTTCCCAAGGGTAAAACCAAAAATTATTTTTAGGAGGTCAGAATTGAGTATATTTTTATGATAGCTAAAATGTAATTTCATAATTATATTAACTTATAACTTTATAATTTTTAAAGGATTAAATTAAAAATTTATCATTTTAAGAGGACTAAAAATAATTTAATCATTTATTAATTTATAATTTTAAAAAATATTAAAACGCAAGTAATGCCGCCCTTGACCTTTCCTAGGAAGAACCAAAGGGTGACTGTTTTGCAAGGGCAAATATAAAGGAGAGCAAGCAGGGCGTTGCCCTCCAAAAATGAAACTTTTATAATTTAGTCCTTTTATAAATAATAAATTTATAAGTTTTTGCCCTTCAAAAATGAAAACAAATTACGTTTAGTCTCATTAAAAATGGTAAAATCACAAATTAATACATGATAAAATTATATTTTCACCTCTCAAAAGTTTACAATTCCATTCCAGCCCTTAAAAAAATTCTAAATTCACCCCTGCTGGTATATATACATATATGTATGCATGCATGCATCTCCATGATAATGGCTTAAAAAAAAAACAAAGCAAATTTTATTAAAAGAAAGCTTTATACATAAAAACTGTCTGCAATTTTCATGGTTACCCATATTTCATCAAAGTCCCCACAACATTCTTTTATTTACTATATAGTATATACCCCAAATTAAAACCCTCAAACTGATCCCATCCCAACACAACAACAACATAATAAAAAGCTACACCCATCCCTGTTCTTTCAAAAGAATCCAATCAGTTTTTGCATTTCAGTACCTCCCATTATTACTTGCAGACGAATAACTCCCATCAGAAACTGGTGATTCTTCATAGCTGGTAGTGTTTGGTTGCATGGTCGACCCTATTTGAGCATATTCCGACACACTCCACACTTTCACCGACTTGTCCAAACTGCCACTATACAAAATCCATCGTTGTTCATTCGTCGAATTCGGGTCTTTTTCCGATGCCAAACACTTAACCGGTCCTGTATGTCCGGTTAGAACCGAAAGACATGTATGAATGTTACCATCCCTACGCCAAACACATATAGTTTTATCAGCTGAACCACTAAACACCAAATTCCCAGCTGCTTCAAGACAAAGAACAGCTAATTTATGTCCTTTAAGTACACCACCATGTGCTAATCCTTTCTCAAGTTCCCAAAAATTAACAAGGCCATCACTGGAACCACAATATAAAACCGAACCAGGTGCATCAATTGCTAATGCTGTAACAGCACATTCTTGTTGTAACAATGTTTGGTTCAAACTATGTTTTGTCCCTTTACGTTGTTGTTCCCTTTTCCATACTTTAACCGTCCCGTCGGCCGAACCGGTGAAAACCATCTCCCCGCCGGACCTCGATACTACTGAATTCACCGCGTCGTCGTGCGCGTTAACCGATTCGAGACATTTATAATCAGCAATCCTCCATACTTTAAATGTTCTATCCCATGAAGCTGAATAAAGAAGACCATGTTCTTCATTTAAACTCAAACATGACACAGCATCTGAATGCTTGATCCATAAAGATCTTTTGCGTTTCACTTCAATGTAATTACTTGGTTTAATTGAACTTTTGAGGATTTCTTTCAAAGATGGTAATGTACCAGCTCGTTTATGAACACCAGGGTTCTTAACAGATACTTTCCATACACGAATTTTACCATCTTGATGACCAGTAAAAATCTTTGCACCTGCTATAACAATGGTTTTAACCAATCCACTATTTGATTTAAAACCAGTAAATTCTTTAAGATTTTTCCATACACGTATGTTCTTACTATCAGAACCTGTATAAAGCAAATCATCTGAAGCAGCTAATGAATAAATATGACCTTCTTCACGTGTAAGTGACATGATGAGACTATTAGCCGGAACATTATCATTATCAAATGGCGTAGACAATGATTTGTTGAAATGAGTAGTTTGGTTCCACGGCGACATCGTTAACGGCGAACCTTCCCCGCTCGATCGGTTCGGTTCCAAAGGTCCATTAGCCGACGCGCTGCTATGTCGGAGACATAAATCATCTTCGCTCACCGGAGATGTCATCGACATGTTGGGATCCGAATATATGGTTTTCCCAAACTTGGACTTCCGAATGCCATCTGCTTGATCATCGAACATTGTGCCTCCTATCACTCTCATTACCAAGACAAATTATCAAAAAGAAAATGAAGAAAGAAAAACAAAGAAAATAGCAAATTCAAGCTAACCCCAAACCCCAAATATCAAAAGCGTATATAGAAACGGATTGGATTTGCATTTGCAATTGAAATTGAAATGCATGGATTCATATATTTATATATAATGAGGATTGCAATTATAGAAGAAAGATAGGAAAGATACAGCATATTTGTGGCTATCAAAATTCGACAAGTGTTCGGATGAAAGAAATGGGTTCACAAAGACTGACAATGGGTCCAAGGAATCAGGGTGATTGGTAGTTTTATTAGTTTCAATTTGGGGAGTTGTTTTTGTTTATTTATTTATATTTGTATATATGATGAGTGGTTCGTTTAATATATCTAGTAAAAACAATTTTCAATGTTGGCATAAGCCAATATTGATTGATTTAGTTGGATCAACATTGATTAGTATTTTGACACTAATCAAAGCTTGAATTTACGTGGGGATTATCGTTCTCGGAATTTTGTATTTTTTTATTTCGTTTAAAATATCGATATGTGTTTTTTTTTTAATATTTGCTTTTTAATATTTTACTATCTTCTTATAAGATACTTGTACAATGTAGAAAATATTTTCTCATTCAAGAAATAAGTTGAGAAAAAGAAAAATAACTTTGGGGACAATGGGCAAATTAAGAAATTTTTTTATGGAGGGATAGAATTAAATTATAAATATTTTAGAGGTTAAATATAATTTTATCATATATTAATTTATATTTTCATCATTTTTAAAGGAGTTAATATAAAAAATTATTTCATTTTGAGGGGTCAAAGTTTAATTTTACCATATATTTATTTATAATTTCATACCAAATTATAGTTCTTCCATTATATTTGTCCTTGTTTGGCAAATGAGGTCTTGACACGATTGACAAAAATAAAGGCCTTAGGTCTTAAGTATCCAAGTTCGAAATTCACCATGCACAATTATATGTGTGTTACCATATGTGAATTTTAATTCAGCTAGTCAATTCTAGTCTAGATCATTATTCTGATTCTTAATCTATTTGTGTTGTAATTGTTTGATGCTACGCTTCTTAATCCATTTGTGCTATAATAGTTTAATTCAACGCTTTATAATTGCACGAACATGTATTTGTACTCCGGTGTTATCTTTTTTTAAAAAGAAAAGCTTTGGATGGGGTATTCCTTTCCCATTATTTGAGATCTGATTTGCTCAATAAAGAAAAAAGGGTTTTATTATAAAATTGAATTTTCGAGTTCTCCTTTATGCTATTGTTACGTGTGAATTTTAGTTTTATCAGTTATTTTTAGTTCAGATTATTTCAATTATTAATTTATTTGTCTCGATAATTATTTGATTTTCGTTTCTTAATCTATTTATGTTATACTTCATAATTAAGTGGGTATTTTTTTATTTGAGATATGATTTACTCAAACTTATATTAGAATATAAGGGTAAAGGGAAAAGGGTTCATCATGTTTCCATTTCATAATATTTAATCATTTGAGTCCACTGAAAAATAATTGGAGCACTTCGTCCCTTTCATTTCCTTCTTTTGTGTATATATATGCCAATGGCATCAATTATTATACGTGAAAAAGTTAAACGTTTGAAGGTTAAAAAAAAAATGACACTGTGGATTTAACTGATAAGTGGAGGGTTTGAAATTATGAAATGCAATAATTTACAATTATTCCATATTTCTATTTTTGGATAAACAATTCAAAGGCAAAATTAAAGTTCAAGCCTGTCTGGCCTGCAGAGTTTAAAGTGGAGACAATGAAAATTAATGTAAAAAAAAAAGCATAATAATAATTTTTTTTATTATTGTTTTGACCCTAAATCTAAAATTTAATTAAATTATTTTTTTATAAAAAACTGATTAAACTATTAAAATTTTCATAACAGTAATGTGATAGCCCATGTAATAATCATAGTGTGCTTGATAAAATTCAAAAATTCAAAAAATTCATCATAAAACTTTAAAAGGAATATACAAGTTAGTAATAAAGTATATTGAGGAGGATAGACTATTTTAAGAGAAGTCTTCAAAGTGTCATCCGTTGGACAGCTAATACGGTCCCCGACAATCAGAGGTATTGTTCTGATACTTGGGTTTTATCTCCCAACTCCACGGAGAGCCTCAAAGGTTCATAGAGTGAGAGCTCCTCGATTAGTGAAGAGAATACGTACTTGAAGGATGCGTAAATAATTAATCAATGAAGTTGCACGAGATGTGAATCGAACCACCAACAAAGGCTAATTATGCTTTGGTTGGTGGTTCGATCCACATTGTGTGCAGCTTCATCAATTAATTATTTACATGTCTTTTAAGTACGTACTATCTCCACCAATCGAGGTGTTTCACTACGTGAACCCTTGGGGCCCTCCGCGGAGCTGGGAGACAAAGCCCAGGTATCGGGACAATACTTATGACTGTTAGGGGCCATATCAACTACTCGATGGTCAACACTTCGGAGACTTCTCTAAAAGGAGTCAATCCCCCTCAAGAAAGTTTATGTGGACAGTCACGCGGGCTATCACGTCGGTGCTATTAAAGTTTCAAGAGTTTAGTGAGCTTTTTCATCCAACAAAAAAAAAACAATTTAACTAAATTTAAAAAGTAGAGGGCCAAAGTGATTCGAACAAAGAATTCCGGCTAAAGTGATAAAAGGGTAAATGTTTAAAACTAAACTTATCATTATGCCAAAAAAATATTAAGGGTGTGCTTAAGTGAGAGATTAGTGAAAAGGATTTCATTTGTATCAAACGAATTTACTGTTTGGGTAAAATTATAATAGAATTTCAAAATTTATTAGTAATTTCAAATGGGGATTTCAATAGCTCAATTTCTTTTTTCAAATTCCATCTAAGGAGGTGTATTTTTTTTAATTCTTCATAATTTTATTTGATTTAATACACATGGTCCCACTCTAAGATAAAAAAATTAAATTTCAAAATTTATTTTTATTTAATTTTAATATTTTTTAAAATTTTTAACATAATTATTCTTCTTTTATAATTATTTTTTTAATTTTTAAAATTCCAATAATCTATTTTTTCTAAATTAATTATTTATCCAAATAAAACAATTGATAAATTCTAAAGGGCTAGTATTTTAAAAATTTTAAAAATTTTCACCTAAACACACTCTAAAAGAAAAATCAACTCTTCTACTCCACTATAGAATACTGGGTTTGCTAGCTCTTTGCTAAAATTTGATTGTTTAAATATAAGTAAATGCAAAGATAATTATCAACAAGTATTGGACGTAATATTAAGACACATTGCACCCCTAAATATATAATGCAACAATTATGAATCACGAACAAGTATTGTAAAACGAAGATTGAGAATCGCGAATATGAACCAAAAAACTAACACAAAGGATACCCAAAAAAAGGGTAAATTACACCATTAATCCCTAAATTATGGGTAAATTTTTATTTTGGTCACTTAATTAAAAAATTAAAATTTAATCACTGAATTACTTGAAAGTTTTCATTTAAGTCGTTGAACTATTCAAAAGTTTTTATTTAAATCACTGGGTAGTTAAGTTTTTTTTTCAAAAAAGTTCTGCCAGCGAGCTTCATGTGATGATTCAACGATCAATATGGTAGATCAGTACACATCGAAGAATAGAAGAACATACATTATATCTAAGTTGATCTGACAATCAGTTTTGGAGATTGAAGAAAACAATTGTTTGAATTTTAGTTCGCAGATTCGTGATGTCTAAAGTTGTTTCGTAAAAAAAAACTAAATTATGGAAGAGAAGGGGGAAAGAGAGCTTTAGATTGGTGCAAGTAGTGCGAACAAAGAAAGCCATGTAACATCGATTTTAACAGCCCAGAGATTTAAATGAAAACTGTTGAATAGTTCAGTGATTAAATTGTAACTTTTTTAGTTAAATAACTAAAACGAAAACTTACTCATAATTTAATGACTAATGGTGTAATTTGACACAAAAAAATTGTTGATAATTTAGTAGAGGATGATGGAGTTCCAGCGTTTATATATGCTTGGTTATTGTATATTGTTAACCATGATGTAACAATAAGGTTTTTTTTTTTTTCTGTCTTTATGCTGGAACATGGTTGAAGTCTAACGGCAGCCATATTTGATTTTGATAAGGTAATATTGTATTAACGACACCCACACAAAAACAATGCGCTCATTTCACAAACAACATTGAAAGAAGGGTACATCCATTGCTTTGCCCCAACTGTTGGGGCACTGTGCATGCCACACCTTCACAAAAATCAAAGGTTATTTTGTATACAAATAACGAGTATCATTCAAATTCTTGAAAAAGAAGAATAAAAACAAGGGAATACAAGTTGTTATATTAATATTTTAGTAAGTAAAATACAAACCAAAGAGGGATTAAGTATGCAACATGTTTAGTTGTCAATTAGAGAACAAGTCATCTGTCACAAGTAGTTGTCAAGGATTAATTACTTCGTTAGAAGATACCTAAAGTAGCCAAAGTAGCGAGACCAACAAACTAGTACAAATTAGGCCAACAGGTTACCGAGACCAATCGAGCAGACAAGTAAACATCAACAAGCAACCCTCTTGGGTAACCAAATAGTGAATATAAGTATTGAAAATGCAGAATTCGTAGTGAAGTGGACAATGGGTACATCGAAGATTACATTGATAAGTGAACAATGAAAGAATAAAAAATTAACACAAAAGTTGTTAACGCAATTCAGATTTAACTTACGTTTGTGGGGTATTGTTCAGAAAAAAAAATCACTACTAAATATCACAATACAAGCAATGATTGAAGCAAAATCTATCCTGCTCCATGGATTCTTTTACTTGTGATGTTTATATTGTGGCATGTCTAAATCCTGAATGAATAATTGAGTACGTATATGTAATTTGTATACTTTGATATAAATGGAAGCTTGAGTTCAAATAGATAAAAAAATTGAAAGTTGATATTTTGAGTATATGACTTCTGCAGTATGTAAAATCATTCCACAACAGTGAAACTCATAGCCCAATAAAGAGTAACTGATATCCTCTCATCAACATTACATTATAGATGAAAAGTAAAATTGGCCACGAGTCATTTTTCTTTATGATAAATGTTTTGATTACCATTTGATAGTAATTGATTTTTCATTAAGGAAGATTAATGGTTATAATGAGACAAAATAGGATCACATTGAGAGAGCAGTTTTATCTCCAATAGGCTAAGGATATCATATAAGGGTAATACACTTATAACAAGGTCGTTAGACGAACACTTATTAATAAGCTTTTGTAATAATATATAATAAGGGAGAGCTCAATCACGATACTTTAGTGGAATGACTTCATGACTAAATAATATTTTAATTAATAGGTGTAAAGCCAAAACATAATTACAAATTATTTGAGCTCTAATTATATATATATCCAATTGGTCCCTCCACTAGCTTAAGAATACATTTTCTTGCTAAGTACAAAAGATGACTTGAGAATTAATTTAAGTTTTTCGAATTATTATCTAATTAATTAAAATTAAATAATTAAAGTTCGAAGATGAAATTAAATTAATTAGTCATTGTGAATTTGTTGAATAAAGAAATTAAATATATTTCCTCATAGAATCTATTATGATAATGTTCCTATGACTTTAGCAAAATTAGAATTGGATTGTGAAAATTATTTAGTTGAGAAATTACTAAATCCAATTAATGAAATTAATTGATTAAATAAATAATGTTTTGGGCAATAGAAAATAAATATTGGGTTGGATAAATTATAAGTCTTGAATAAAAGTTCATGAAGTGCATATAATTGGACCCAATAAACCAATACAAGAAAGGTCCAACATGGCATTGTAATATACGAGGCAACCCTATGGTATTATACAAGGGTGTCATCGCCCCTAGCTCTTCTACTTAGAGTAGAAGTGCTATTTTCTATTAAAATATTATTATTTAATGAGGCCTTATTCAAACAAAAACTCTTGTATTTTTCTTTATAAATAGAAACTACAGGTCAAAAAATTTACACTTCTCATACGTCATTATTCCATCAGAAAATAGTAATAATTTATTTCAAAGAATAAATTCTATTTTATGAGAAAAATATATAGTTTTCGGTTATAGAGAGAATTAACTTTCCTACTGAAAGTTAATTAAAAGTTTTCATTTTGTGATTTTGTTCATGTTGCTCGAGCCCACACTCGAGGCAAATCATGGTTCTAGGATAACAAAGAAAGTCATTCAATTAAAAGGCAAGATCGAGTTTAATCTACCTTACACAAAGCACATGTATATTTCAATTAAAATTAATTGCTATAAATAACACATCAGGCCCAATTTTAAAAAATTTTAAAACTTCTATTATATCTAAAATAATCTTTTTTAAACTGATTTTTCTAATAGTTATGTCACGAATTTTAGCATAAAATATATAGATGGTCTCATTATTAAAAATCGTAATGATTCAAATCTGATGGTAAATATGTGGAGCTTTGATAGCTTGACCGTATAAGTTCCTTCATGGGTTGCTTCTAGAATAGTCCTCACTTCATAAGACACATTTTGAATTCCTTATAAACTCTTGCTAGTCTACCCCATGAAAAATATCACACAATTCTTTTGAATTGAAATTCACTACTTTCAAGCTTTGGTTTACGTACACCATTTGTCTTAGTCTCATCTGTTTAAAATTGGTCTTCATGCTTTCTCATCAATGATACGATAAAAGCCAACATTTTTACTTTTCACCAACATAATTAGATTCATCCAAGAGTGGTAAATGTATAATCAAATCGTCTTTCTTTATACTTTCAATCGCACAACCACCAAATCTATGATTTCACAGATACTTTAGGTGTATAGCTCTGATATTAATTGAAAATATGGAATTAATTGTGGTGCGTGCAAAAAAAAAAGTGTATATTGAATACAAAATGGCAAACTAATAAAAGACTGAACACAGTAAGTTGTTAATGTAATTTGAACTTAACCTACGTCTATGAGGCCTTATCCAAAGAAGAATTCTACTACTAAGTCTCACGATACAAGCAATGTTTGAAGCCTAATCTATCCTAACTCTTGGATAATTACATCCTCTCCCAAATACACTGGGTAGAAACTCTCTCCCACTCATCTTCCCTGCTGAAAATAAAAACAAATCATTCAAAAGTGAAAAATACAAGCTTATAAAATGTTCCTTACAAAGTAATTGAATTATGCACACTAAACTCTCCCTAATCCCATGTCAAACTCTCTATTTTTAGAGTATCACATCCTCACCTCTAAATGGGTTAATTCTCAATTAAATTGATAAATGTTCATTGCTTCATATTATCACCAAATGGCACAATATATCATCAAATTAAATCACTCACCAAAATTAAATAGGTCTTCAAGTAGTATCCATTCGAAATTGCTTTATCTAGACCAACACTATGGGATATAATTATCTTTAAATAATACTTAGCCGAAATAACCATCACATTATCAATCAAACAAATCTTGATGAAGTATGTTTCTACCTTGTTGAATTCTAGTGCCTTGTACAAATAGAACAAATGTGTAGTGTCATTTTATATTATATTGAACAAGACATGGTAATGGGTTATGTTGATAACATGGTAAAACATTTGCTTACTATGAAATTAAATTCCCTACAAACATAAAAGGTAGATAAGAGTGAGCATTTAATCGAATCGAGTGAAAAAAATTTTGAATTAATCGAGTACTTGACGAGTCTTATTTTATCATTCTAACTCGATTTGAAATTTTTTTCAAATAAAATCGAGTGAAATGAAATTCGAGTTCAGTCAAATAGAATCGAGTGAAATTGTTCGAGTTAGCTTAAAAAATTAAATATGTAAAATTAATATCTTGTTACAATATAACTAATTACATGTTAGAGCATATAAATTTGAAATCATATATATTTTAAAACTTTTTTCAAATCAAAATAATAATAAAAATAAGATACTCTAATATGATAAACTTGAATCATTATTATTTTAGAAAAATTTTAAATTTTTAACTTTTTTTTATATATTCTTTAGAATTTTTTTTAAAATTTTTATTTTTTTTAAAGAATATGAATTAACATTTTTATAAATATTTTGAATTTTAAAAATTATTTTTAACTATTTTTGTATTTTTTTGTTGAGAGATAAATCAGTTTTCTCATTTTCAAAATTGACAAAAACCAAATAGGTATTTAACTAATCTGTTATTTGAATTGTAAAGTTCAACTCGATTCGAACTCGAAACTTGAAATACTTATTTGAGTTAACTCGAATAACTCAATTTGATTAACTAAATATTTAATTTTTTATTTTTTTAAATCAAATCAAATTTTATTTATCTTTAAAATAATATATTTGAAATAAATTTCAACCAATTCTGTTACAACTTTTGCCTAAAATGTTATAAAAAAAAAAAAGCAAAAGGTACAAAGCAATAAACAATGACGAAACAAGGAAAAACCCCACTCGCATTACGACAAGTGTTTTACAAATTCCAGCACCAACTGTTAAACCGCCACGTAGAAGGACAAAAGCATGATTGTTTGTCTGAATATCAATGTTCATGGTACCTTCACCTAGTCACCTGCTATCTGTCCACTGCCCTTTAACTACAGTTCAATATAGCCAATGGCTTAGGGACTAACCGCTAGGCCACTACTAGTTGGCCACATGTCCCCGGGGCACTACACAAAAGGTTGGGAAATGGTTCATTTTTAGACCCTGTGTACTAGGGTCGCTCCCGTGTCTAACACAACCCTATAGCCTACATCCATGGAAACAAACGAAAGCCAGGAAATTTTTGAGTTTAAATGTAGTAATCAATCATGGTGGCACAATGGTTGTGACATTACGTCTTGTTTTGCAAATGGTGTTGGTTGTTTACTGTGATAGCTGGGACACTTGTCTATCAACCAACGAGGATGTTAGTGTCATTAGATCTCTACTATATATAAGTATTTTTATTTTATTCGCTTTTTAAATTTTCAAATTTTACACCTCATCAAATAATAATTATTAAATTTGTTCAGTTAAGTTTTATTATTTTCAAATTTTAATATGGCAAACATATTATCATATGTGTAATACTATGGTAGCTTGTTATTTTTACATATTTCTAACTAAAAATTCAGTTAATAGATTAACGACTATCATTTAGTCAAGATTAATATTTCAAAATTCGAAAAGTATAGACTTAGAAAGATCCAATTAAAGAATATAGACTAAATCTACAACTGTGCACGTAGTACATGACTAGTAATTGAAGTTAATCGAACAAATATTTTTTGATATAATATCCAGAACTGCCCATAACCCTTCCACGGTCCTTAACTAGGAGGATAAACGCACTTCAATGTACTCAGATCCGCATCCTCTAAATTGAGAATAATATCAATACTAACAAAATTAAGACTTGGTTTAACCAAACATAATAAGTGCTATTTTTTTGGGTTAAGACTAAAATTTTCAAATTTAACAAATATAAATACTAAAATTGATCAAATTAGTCGAAGATCAATTATTTGAAATGAGTTCAAATTCTACTTGTAATTATATCAATTCCAAGATATAATGTGATCACAAAGACTAGATTTTATAACATTTTTGTCGAAATAGATTCATTGTTTTTCTCTTTATTTCCTTTTCTTGGCAAAACAGTGTGAGCATTGGACACGTGAATTCTTTGCTTTAAATTGATAAATGGTATTATCCCCAAGCTAAAGGAACAGAGAGTTTTTCCTTCTTATTTCTCAAAATTGGTAGAGGGCAAACATGTATTTATTTATGATCTCATCGATTTTTTAAAATGGTGTGAATTAGATCTATTCGTAGATACGGTAATTTTGTTCGGGTCGGGTTTAGTAAGGATTTATTTTATTCTGGGTCAACTTAACTCTATATAAAGGGAAAATATTTGGTACACCATCAGTTGAGTTTTTAAACACCACAATTATAGTTAGGAGGTTGACAAATATCGAATAGGGGTAGAGTAAAATATTAAAAAACAAATATTTAGAAAAAGAGACACGTGGCACTTTTTTAAGGTTACTTGTGGAATAAAAAAGTACACAGTGTATCAAATACTCACCCTTATAAAAATATATAAATATTAAGGGTGATTATTTGATACACATCTTATGGAGTTTTTAGATTCCACAAGTATAAACCTAAGTTGTAGCTTGTCGAATGTTCATTATTGCACCAAAATTTTTAATTATTTTTACTATACTTATAGAACACCTATCACACCGTCAACTCATTTGTGAAGCTTAAAAAAACTCTAAAATCACATATAGGATAATTTTCTAAGTATTAACATAAAATGTCATGTTATTTATAATATTTTATTATTTTAAAATAATAAAACAAATCATTTGAATGAATTAAGCCGAGCTCGAGCTTAAGTTGTTTTTAATCAAAGTATGATTCATTCCATGAATACCTCAAAGTGTGGAATTCCCTATTAGTACTTATAGATTGATAATACATCAAACACAAATCTATTAAATATTTTTCTATATAAATAACAATTTTCTTACCTAGATGCAAAGAATTAGGTTTTATGGGGGCAAATTATAAATACGTGATTCCAATAAATTCTCATGTCTCACATTAATTTAGATGCTCTTGTTGATGTTGTTTTAATGAAAATGTACTTTTTGGACAAAGAGTGGATTTATATGATCATCCATTTAACAACATCATGTTGAATTGTTGATGTACTCCTTTTTATGATTCAGATGAATTTTAGCAAAATTGGAAACTTTCAATTTCAATGGTGTAAATTAAGTACTAAAATTAGAATTTTGAAGTGATGGATAAATAGTAAATCCTCGAGTATTCAACACGTAAAAAACTTAATTTAATAAATCATTATTTCCGCCCCAACACTACTGCTTTTGAGAAAGCTTATTGATTAACAAGAAAGTCCAAGCAAAAAAATATATAGAATAAAGAGATCTAATTTGATTTTTTTTAAAAATGGACGTTAGATTAAAGAGTAAACTGGCCATTTCTATTAAAAATTCCATTCATTTCTTCTGTTAAAACCTAGCATGGTTGACGAAATAACCAAATAGTTACACGTGAAGTGTTACGTGTACCTCATATTAACAAACAAAAACTAGTTTTTAACAGTAAAAATGGAAGGAATTTTTAACAAAATAACCAATTTGCTCTTTGATCTAACATTCAGGGACTAATTTGGCCATTTCTTGATTAGAAGGGGCAAAATGCAATCTAGCTCCTAGTATAAGGACATCCATGGCACTTTTATTGTTTTACGGTTTATATTTAGAGTTTGTAGCTACCTCTTCCAACAATGTCATCTCAATGTTTGAACACGAATTCTTCTTTTAAAAATACAATGTATTATCACTGTACCCAGCATTTGTTAGCTTTAAGTTTTATTCTATGTTAACTCTTGAATTTTCCTAGTCATTTGTTGTGACTAATTAATTAGTTAGCTAAAATTGAATTATTCAATACTTGTGTTGTAATTTCAAAAAAAAATATCTCACTTTCACCCCTTGTTAAAGCAAATGAGTTTTGCCTTATTTATAGTAAACAAGAACAAAATTTGGGCATTGGTTTTTTCCGTTTAAAGTTGATGTGATAATTTATGGTGAAAAAGATATTTTACAAACCAATCAACTCACAAGACAAAAATTAAAAAATAAACATGCAATTAAGTTATATAATTTTATATCCACACATCTTTAAAGATGAATAGAGGTTGTATCGGATCAAATTTGAATTCAGTATGATTTTTTTTACTCAGTTAATTGATTACAAGAAAAGGTGTTAAGATCACCCAACTCATACCAGTTCGAACAAGGAATCAAAAAGCAGCCAAACTATGCCAAAACAGGGCACAAACAATCAGAAAAACAGCAAACCCAAAATAGATTATCAATATGCTCTAAACAAGGTATTCCTCGACAAACCTGTTTTAGCCAAGGCTTTCGCCATTCCATTCTTACCTCTATTTGTGACTTCAATCTAAACCTCAGCCATTCGCCTTAAACTTCCTTCAATATTCGTGAACAAATTTCTAAACGACAATGGCCGAAGACAACTATATTTCAATCAATCCGAAACAGTAATTGAATCAAATTATATGATTAAAGGGACCTGCTCCTTCCGAATCAACTCTATAACCACCTTTGCAGCCTCTTTAATTGCCATTAGAACTGCCATTTCCAATCCCCCACTACACATCTACCAAAAAATAAAGTCGAAACCACCCCTTTATGATCCCTCAACACCCCTCCACAATCCTCCACAAGCCATTATCTCATTCATAACAACCTTTGCCACATTGAATTTTATCCTACCCCTGCCGCTATCTCATTCAATATGAAATGATTATATGATATTAACATAATTTATTTTTTCTCAAGTATAATACTAATAACAGGTCGAGTCAAGTATTGAATGTCAAATCAATCTTTCAAACTATTTAATTTTTTTTGTTCAAACTCATTTATAAAACTCAATATGGTTATCTAAATCATTTCTAATACGAGTTAAGATTCAGGTTGGTACAGATAATCCAATCATTAAACAAATCTATGAATAAATCAGTTTGAATATACCATCATTTGATTCTATACCTCAACCCCAAACCTAAATAATGATGTTCTTTTTTATATATAATTAATGAAGATGGTATTATTCATATGAGATGACGCATGTTTCCATAAACTATATAAAAACTTAAAAAACAATCTTCAATATGTATGCTTAGTTATATTTATGGCTTTGTGCATTCACTTTTATCAGTTTCTCATTATTCAATTAATTACGTTTCAAGTTGTTTTTCCACTTTACATTTCCATGTGCTTTCTCTTACGTATTGGCTGACGAAATGCAATGTTTTCATTTGAAAGTTAAGCCTTTTTGTAACTTTCCATTGCATAATTTTGGACAAAAGTAAAGCTAGCCTTAGTGTGGATTGGGCCAATTAGGGAAAAGCTCTAATTTTGAGTTTTTTTGGCATTCGTAGGGCCCAAATCCAGAAGTTATTTCATTTTATGGATTATGGATTGGGCCGGGTCGAAACCGAGACTTGATTTTTAAAAAAATTAAGATTGGGTCTAACCCGGTCCATCCAAAAAAATATGTTACTAATTAAAAAAATCAAACATATTATTTATATTTATAATTTTATAATTAATTTTTAATTTTTAATTTTTAATTTTTTTTTTTAATTCACCAATCTAGCCCAACAACAAAAAAGCTTTGTCCTTGAGCCAGTCAAACCAAACTGGGCAGATCACCCTACCCATAGATAACTCTACTTTGGATCCATGAATTAAATGTGTGGGGTTGATTTTGAGTTGGGTTAATACGAGTCAGATTAATTCATTTATTAAAATCTTAGGATTATAATTTCATGTTGAAGTCGATGTTAGGTTTGAGTTGTTTCGATTTTGTGTCATTTCGTGTTCAAGGTGTTTCGGTTTACTAATCAGGTTTCTTTTTCCAGATGATTTCAATTTATGTTTGGGTTATTTTAAACTTTTTATTAATTCGATTTTAACATTTGAGTTCAAGTCACTTAAGTTACTTGTTTTGATTATTTTAAATTTGGGCAGATCATTTGAATTTAAATCATTTTAGGTGTGGGTTGAACAAATTGGAGCTATTAATTTTTTATTAGAATTTTAATTTTAACTAATGAGATTTAATTTTTGAATTGGGATAGCCGATTGAGTCTTAGCTCAATTGACATGGGTATTGTTGTCAATGCAGGAGCACGTGGGTTCGAGTGCGTTGAAGCGCATTATCCTCCTATTTACGGGTTGGAGAGGGGCTATAAGTAATTAATCTAGATTATTGTCTTAAAAAGATATAATATGTTAAAACTTATAAAAAAATTATTAAAAAAATTGAAATTGGGATAGAGTTAGGCATGTCTGCTTATAACCTAAAACCACTTATTAGAATTTTGATAATCGACTACTAAAGATATTATAATCTTGATCAGCTGATACCCCGAAGAATCATAACCCTACTTATCGATAGATTGATGCTTATTTATTTTAGATTAATCGCGTTTCATTGTTTGGAATCTGATTCTTTAGACATGAAAGTTTTATTGTTGATATTTATTCAAGTATTTTTTTTATTAGTTTCATCGGTATTAGTATTATTATCAGTGTAGGAAGATATAAATTTGAGTGCGCTAAAGCGTATTATTCTCATATTTAAAGAGATAGAAAGAGCTATGAATAGTTTTAATAAAGAAAAGCAAAAATATATTCTTTCATATCTGTTTGTAAACTATGTTTAATGTTTGTAATTATTCTTTCCAATCATTATCCAAAAGATATAATGATTTATTTAGCTTTTCAATTCTATAAAATGATCATTTTAGTTTTTTATTTAATTTTTCATCTTTTAAGCTCTTAAACTTGAGTTTTTTTTCAAATCACCTTAAATAAATGAAGAAGTTAGCATTTTTTAACTTTCCTAACGTTGCATACACGTGGATAACACATTGGCATTTAAGTAATTTTTTAAAATTTTAAAAATTCAAATAACTATAAAAAAATATTTTTAAAAATTAAAAATTAAAAATCATTAAAATTATTTAAAAATTATAACATATCAGCAAAGGTACCAAAGATTAACTTTTTCATCTATTTTGAAGTAATTTGACGAAAATATAAATTCAATGATTGAAAGAAAAAAAATTAAATGAGGAAATAAAATAATTTTTAAAAACTGGAGGGAAAAGGTTATCATGCGTATCCAAGATGAAACTCATCTCAAAACCCAGATCTGACATAAAAACATCATAAATTACTATATTATTTTCAGCAACCGACCACCTCAGAATCTATGGATTCTGTGCCATCTCGAACCCACAAAACCGACCAAAATCATATAAAAATCCTCAAGAATCTTTCTTTCTACCCCTCTATAAATATCACCCTTGCCTTGTCCCCCCATTCACTTCTATAAACCGATAAGCATCATCTCTTTTATACTCTTTGTAATTTACTTCAAAAAAAATGCCACTCACTAAACCAGACAAGAACAACGTCATCATCAACATCAACGACGAGAGCAGCAACAATTGTGGTGAAGATAACCAAGATGAGCAAGAGCAGTTAGATGCCATCACTAGCCATCTTTACATAAAGCCAAGCCATTCGAAGCAAACATTGGATAAAGATATGGTTTTGAGAAGGATTCGTCACCGTAAACGTATGAATAATTTCAGGTCCGCATTTCAATCTTTCATTGGCTCTTCTTCTTCTTCTTCATCATCATCGACGAAAATGACCAAGAATGGCAAAGGTTCTAGCAATGAACTAAAGTGGGTCGATGATGCTTTTGCAGCTCTTTGATGGTAATGTTATTATTTTTTGTATAGTTGTTGATGTTTTAGTGTACCGTTTAAGCACTCGTGTTACGTTGGTGTAGAATATGGGCCTTTAATACCCAATATGATAATGGGGTTTAAAAGCAAAGAATAGTTTCACTTTTTAAGCCTTTTAATTGTCTATGATAACATCATTAGATTCTCAACTTTATATGGGGCATTTGAATACTACATTCAACTCTATTGTTGTTGGCACTTTCGTGTTTGATTTGATTGTATAGTTTCTTTCTAAACTTCCTTTTAGTGTCAATATCATCGTTAGATAGATTCTTAAGCATAGAGTTGTTTAAGGTCCGTGTCAAGAGGGCATTAGGATTGATACTTTAAGATACCCTCTAATGCTTAGATCAATTAGAATAATTTTCTTTATGTGTCACTTATCTATATTCCATCGTTAAATAATTACGTGTCTAACAAAATTAATGACTAATTGTGAACTCTTGCATGTACATACCCAAGTGGCATGTCCAAATCATACAACTAATATATGTCCATGATTTATTCATTTTCTTTGACGGGTTATCTTATAATCGATTTGTATCCATTAGTCCAAATAACATGAATACGTGGCCTCACATTTCCGGTATTTCATATTTGGAAGCAACATATTGGTCTCACATTATGTATTCACACCTCAAAATCTGATTTAACCAAAGATTATGATATCACACTAAGAGTACATCATGAACCCATTCATGATTTGATATAACCAAGCTTTGGACAGTTAATTATGACTAAGAGGTCCACTATGGTATAAGTTTTGTTGGAAGTGATCTAAATCAAATAAATTAACTCCACTCCTCGGTAAAAGGAAAAAGGGAAACAAATTAACCACTTGGTATTGATTTTGTCTGCATGGTAATTATGATTATTGAATTTTTTATAATTTTCTATTTTTAAAAATTTATATATTAAATCCATTAAACTCTGTTATTTCTAAAATTTGACGTGACAAATATATTACCACTTGTACAATATCATAACAATTTTCTATTTTCATACATTAGTCACAAAAAATTCATTTAGTTTGTATCAAGATTGAAAATTTTTAATCCAAAAAGTATAAGAATTAAGAAGGATTCGATTGTAGAATATGAATTAAATCTACAACTTTACGCATTGTTTATAATTAATAGCAAAGTTTAACCAAATGAATTTAATTGTTGCCGTTTGAATCAGGACTAAAATTTTAAAATTTGGAAAGTAAAATTACTAAAAGTGATCAATTCAAAGAATATAGAAATTGAAATTGATCAAATTAAAGTTTAAAAAATAATAAATCTAGAACTTAACTAAAAGTAGAATGCGACATTTTTAGTGTTCTCCATCTTTATTTTACGATTTATATTCAAAATTTATAATTACTCTTATTAATAATATGATATTCAAAATTTAAATATACATTTTCACAATTACCCAATTCAACCATTATTTAATTTGAAAGGTGGAAATTCAACACGACTTGAAATGCATTATTTAGGTTGTGTTGAATTGACTCTGTTTCCCGCGGTTTTCACGCTTGTTGTCCTATGCAATCTTTTCTTGCCCTTTTTTTTTTTAGTGTTGGCATTATTTCTATTGAGATCAATTAAAATAAGTTGAGATTTAAAAAGAATTACCGAAAATTTTAGTAAAATTGATACATTTTTATTGATTATTTAACATTGAATAAACGAGTATGTATGAAAGAATATTTTCTTTGAAAAGTAATTTTATTCCGTCTGTTAAAATTTGAAGCAATTTTAAGATATTCTCGTATTCAGATTCAATATGTTCTTGGATGTAGTTAGAGACGGTTGAGAGTGACTTTGTCTTTCCCCAAAGCCAATAATTTTAGACTTTTTTTAATTATGAGCTATTAAACTAATTAAGTTTTAGCTAAATTGGCATGAACATTATTGATAATTAATATAGAAGGATATGAGTTCGAGCTACGACCCATTATTTTCCTTTAAATCCTAGTATTCCATCTCCTTATCCAATTTTATAATGATTAAAAGAAATAGCATTCAATGTTTTTCATTTTTTTTATGTTTGATATGTCATGGTTAGAAATCACTTATTTAAACTTTTTCAATGAAAAATGTTCAAACTATCAATTAAAACATATATTCTTAATTTTGAAAGATTTTTTTATCCTCTTATTACCCATACCTCAAATCCATATTTTTTTTAATTATTACAACAACAAATAATATTAATTAAATTAAAATTCAATCAACAACTTTAAAAATTTTAATTAATTAAATAACAAAGATATGGTCGAAATTGAATATATAAAAAAAGGAAAATGTTGAAATATACGATCACGAGATTGGTTTGCCGTGTATAATACTGTAAATTATGGGTCCAAACGTGTGATCAATTATCATGATCACGGGTTTCTTCATTTCTCCTTAAATATATACAAGTGGATGGTCCCCTATTGACTAATATTTGACAATGGTATGAACATATATATATGTATGTATTTGGCAATGGGGGACTTTATACATTATTTCAGTAATTTTGACTTTATACAACAGTATTTTTAATTAGGTGGTAAAAATATTGCAAAGGTTTTTATACTATAATACGGATTGTATTTTGGTCTATTCCGAACTTTTTTTAGTTTAAAAATTAGTAAAAGTATCATGGAGGTTCTTTTATAAAGAGTTTGATTGCATTTTGTCCTCTTTATACAAAAATGGGCAAATATTTTATACACATTAGATCAAAGAGCAAACCAGTCATTTTCTGTTAAAAATTTAATCCATTCATGCTGTTAAAAACTAGTGTGACTGACGGAATAACCAGACAGTTACACTTGGTGTACCACGTGTACCTCATGCTGATGTACATGGACCAATTTTTAATAGTATAAATGGATGAAATTTATAACAAAATGACCAGTTTGCGCTTTGATCTAACGTACAAGGACTATTTTGCTCATTTTTTAATAGAGGGGCAAAATGCAATATGACTCCTAGTACAAGGGCCTCCACAGTACATTTACCCTTATGAAAATTATTTTTCAAGGCATTTTATAAATTTTATATTATTTTTTATTGCATCCATGGTATTGGGTGAATGGGTATAATAGTTAAGTATATTATATTCGTAAAAAGAGAACTTAAGTTTGAATTCTAAAATTGATATTTTTAAAAATAGTAATCACGAACCCAAAAAAATTTAATTCTCATATATCATAAAATAAACATTAAAGATATCTTAATTATATAAAAAAAACATATTCCAATGATTTTAGAACATTATTGAATAGGCACAATGGCAAACATGAGATGCTTTCCGGTACCAAGGTGTGAATCCAACACTAGTATTGCACTTTGTTTTCACTTTTTAAAAGTTTTAAAAAGTAACTATAATTGACCCCTTAAACCTCCTTAGTTTAACATGTAAGTATTTAACTTCTTTGTAGTTTCCTAAAAGTAAATTTGATATTAGTAACAAACAAAATGCAAAAGGTTTATTTACCAATTAGATCATGCATTGACCACTTTCAATTGTTATTTTTCAAGTCCTAACAAGTAATCTGAATGAAAAATTTACTATAGTAGGAGTCTCTGTACGTTAAATTAAACAGTAAATTAGTTATTTTTGTTAAAAAGATCATCTATTTGTATTGTTAAAAATCGGTGTTTATACCATGTGTACATTATGTTGACTTACATGGATCAAATTTTAACTGTAGAAATGGATGGAATTTTTAACGAAAGGACCAATTTGCTGCCTAACATAACATACATGAACTAATTTGCCCATTTTTTAATAGAGAGAACAAAATACAATCTAACTCCTACTACAGGGGTTTCCATAGTATTTTTACCATAATCTTAATTACCAATATCTCAGCAAATTAGGTAGTAAATTCCAAGGAAAGAAATTCCTTAGCAAGCATCTCTAGTCTCATCCATAGTTTCATGTCAAGTTAACTTTCAAATGATGCTTTGGACACTCATAATAAAGAAGGGAAAAAGAAGTCTTTTTCAATGTTTGGTTTAGAGCAATAAGACAAAGAGTAGTGTGAAAACAAAGAAAAGGAAAAGGGAATTTAGCATTTCTTTTCTCACTCTACTCAATAATGAATCATATATTTCTTTTCCAGATTTTTTTTTTCATATAATTACTTAAAAAAAAGTAATTTCCTTCCATTGGATAGGGGCTTGGACCCTAATTATTAATTAATAAAATTATATTTTAATCCTTTCAAAAATTTGTAATTAGATATCAAACCCCATAATATAAAATTTCTAACTATCTCCATTGCTTATATATATATATTGAAACCCAAGATGGTTACTAGTGTTCCTTTTGCAATCAATTTAACTGTTGATCACACCAAATTTCAATCTCACAAGCTTCAAATTGCTACTATTATTCAATAAAGTTCCTTTTTTTTTTCTTTAATAAGTGCAATACACTTGAGAAACAAGAAACCCTTCAATGATCTCATCAACAAAACAATCCCAACCATGATTCACAAACAACCCAAAGAACCCAATTTTATTTTCATATCAATCCTTATACTTTCATTCCCCTTTATAATTCAATCCTCAAATTGCAACCGATCATGTGGTGGCAACCATGTTCCTTACCCATTTGGCTTCTCCCCTACCTGCCAAATCCCACTAAATTGCACCACCACCGCCCACCACCATCACCACCACCATATTGCCGGTTTCCCAATCCTAAACATAAACCAAAACCATATAAAAATCAGCATTGAAGCCACTTGTGATCGTCCACTTCAAGCTCTCCATCGTCTTTATAGCAAAAACTACGCCCCAACATCTCGTAACGCAATCTTATTACAAAATTGCTCCTTACCATCACCATGCATGATACCATCTACCATGGTTTACACTCATTTTGAGTCCCTTACTTGTTCTAATAATAGTAACATTAGTTGCTATTCGGAAAAGAAAAGTAATGGCTTTCTTGATTATGATAAGGTGATTGGGACGAATTGTGGGTCGTTTTTGTCGTCGATATCGACGGAATCTTTTAATGAATCGGGTGTGTTGGAAGTACAAGTGGTGGAGCTAAGGTGGTGGATTGAAGGACAGTGCTCGGAGTTATGTTCTGAGAATGCTGTTTGTGATGAAATTGTTTCGCCGGTTAATCGACGGCCAGGATCGTATTGTAGGTGTCGAAATGGGTTTGTTGGTGATGGATATCGTGCCGGCGATGGTTGCCGGAAAGGTTAGTTCTTCTGTTTCACCGAATCTCTTTGGAAATTTTGCTTGCGTTGTTCATGTTATGTTTTTTCTTCGTATTGATGCTGCAAATGATTAATAAAGTTAAAATTGTCATTCTATTTTTCAAAGGCAAAAATTATAAATTATAGTTTTGACTTTAAAAAATCGATTTAGGACTTAAAAGAAAGTTTTTTTTAGTGAAAACTAAATTATAAATTTAGAAGAGAGTTAAATCATAATTTTATTATTCTTAGAGGTAAAGTGTTCATTATAGGTTTTGACCATATTTGTTTTTTTTTTTTTTGAGACAATGCCTGCTTAGAAGTATTCATAACTCTCCCAACTCATAAATAGGAGGATAATGCACTTCAGCACACTTAAAATCACGTTCTCCTGCATTGACAATAATATTTATACCAATTGAGTTAATATTCAATCGGCTGATATTAAGAAATTTTATAATTTAAGGTTTGAATAATGAATATATTTATTTGAATTTGAGGAATATTATAATGGATTTAAGTTTAGGAAATGTATTTTAAAATATATGGATTTAATATATAAATTCAGTTAGTTAGTCAATTTAACATATTTTAATTTATTAAAATTAAATTAACTGAATCAAGTCAATTAAATTGTACAAGTTTAATTAATTAATTCAATTTTAATCGAAGTTTGTTTGGGCTATAATGATAAACCATAAGGGAATTTTTCCTCTAGCAGGGCCCCTTAAATGGAAATTTTTAGTTTTAGTTCTTTTCAATTTTATAAAATTTTAAGTTAATACATAGTAAAACTTGAGTTTAGCTCTCAAAAATGATAATTTCTTCTAAAAACTATAAAATTATATGTGGAAACAATAGTGAAATTGTATGCATAAATTAATCTCGAGTCTCCTAGAAAGTTTTTTTACTTGGTCTTGAGCTTTGTAATTATCCAATAAAAGCAACCTTCACTTTAACAAATTAAAGCTTGCAAAGCATTATTGACTTAGAAACAAAACAATTAATGATAGTGGAGAATGTAAATTGCTTTGCGTGGCAGCTAAAATAATAGCATATGCCACACACTACACTCTAAAAATGATACATAATACCCTGATTTTCAGGCCAAAAAGGTGGCTTAAACTTTGCTCAATTATGGGGACACTCATCATTTTTGTAAAGGCAAAAATGCTTTTCAATGTGTCAAACCCTTACCATTTAGCTCGGAAGGAACCAAATTTTCTTTCATCATTTAGCAAGTGGATGATCATTGAGGGACCCCATTGTAATTTTTTTACTAATTGCATCAAATTGACTCCATTAGACCTTAATCTATAAACAACAATCAAATAAGTACATAAAATCCATATATGGTATTAGGTGGATAAAAGTATCATGGATACTCTGTACTAGGAGTTAGATTGTATTTTGCCCCTTTTACTAAAAAAAAGAGCAAATTGATCCTTTTTGTTAAAAATTACATCCATTTCTACTGTTAAAAACTAGTGTGGTTGACAGAAAAATTAGGTAGTTAAATGTGGTGTGACACGTGTTCCTCATTCTGATATACAAAGACCAGTTTTTAATAGTAGAAATGAATGGAATTTTTAACAAAAAGACAATTTTGCTCTTTAATCTAATGTACAATGACTAATATGCCAATTTTTTTAGTAAAATGGCAAAATGCAATCTGACTCCTAACATAAGGGTCCATGGTACTTTTTACATATTAGGTGATGCTAGATAATGACTAAGCATTATAACCCCATAGTCTTTAACAATTTGTTTTTGTGTTTGTTGATATGTAAAACTAAACAGCCTCTTCCAATTGTAACCCGGCGAGGTACGTTTCCGGTGAATGCGGAGGAACGGCTCGAGTCATTATGTTAATCGGAGGTAATGTTAATTTGATGTTGAACCTATTAATGCTAGTGATCATCACATCACTAATTGTTGGTGCTCATTTTTCATAGGCATTGCAGTTGGAGCTTCTTTAATGATTTGTGTAGTTCTCACATGTTGCTTCGCGCGCAAGAAATCGAGTTCGAGAACCAAACACAGCATGAAAAGACTGTTTTCCGATGCATCGGGCATCAATATTCCGATTTACACATACAAAGAAATAGAGAAAGCTACAAATGGTTTCTCAGAGAAACAAAGGCTTGGAACTGGAGCATTTGGGACAGTCTATGCAGGCAAACTACATACCAATTCATGGGTTGCTATTAAAAGGATCAAGCATAGAGACACCGATTGTATCGAGCAAGTCGTGAACGAGATCAAGCTAATATCATCCGTAAGTCACCCGAATCTAGTTCGTTTATTAGGTTGTTCCATGGAAAACGGTGAACAAATACTCGTTTACGAGTTCATGCCTAATGGAACATTATGCCAACATTTACAACGAGAACGAGGTGATGGACTTCCTTGGCCGGTTCGACTTACCATCGCTACAGAAACTGCACAAGCCATTGCTTATTTACACTCTGCTATAGACCCTCCTATATACCATAGAGACATCAAATCTAGCAACATACTTTTAGACTACAATTTCAAGTCCAAAGTAGCTGATTTCGGTCTTTCTAGGCTCGGAAAAACCGAGACATCCCACATTTCAACAGCTCCACAAGGAACACCGGGATACCTTGACCCTCAATACCATCAAAACTTCCATCTTTCCGATAAAAGCGATGTTTATAGCTTCGGGGTTGTTCTAATCGAGATCATAACAGCATTGAAAGTGATAGACTTCTCAAGACCACCAAATGAAGCTAACTTAGCATCCATTGCTACTGATAGAATCAGCAAGGGACGTTTAGATGAGATCATAGACCCATTTTTAAACCCCAACAGTAATGATCCATGGACATTATCATCAATCCACAAGGTTGCGGAGCTAGCCTTTAGATGTTTAGCATTTCATAGAGACATGAGACCTACAATGATGGAAGTAGCAATGGAATTGGAACAAATTAAGCTAAGTAGATGGGTACATGGAGAAGAAATCAATTATGAAGGTGCTTCATTAGAGGCGTCACCTTGTTCTTCTTCATCAAATCTAAGTGAGCAACCATTAAGCAAGGGAATTAATAAGAATGGTGGAGTTCAAAATAGAAATGGCTTGTTTATGCTTCAAATGAGTAATGTTGGGTTTATGAATTTAATGGAGAAAATGAAGGATCATTCACCAGTATCAGTGCAAGATCCATGGTTGAGTGAACAAAGCTCACCTTCTTCAAGCTACCTGTTGAATAATGTAACCCATTAACTAGAAAAGTCAAACCTTTCTTTTACACCATTTTTGTATGGGATGTTCAAAATATTTAAGTTCATGGATAACTTTTTTAATTTATAATATTATAAAATTATAATTTGTGTTTCTATATATATATATGATAATTTGTTATATGTAAAATATTAGATATATGGGATAATGTTATGAAAGATAATTTTAGAGTTGATAGACAACTCTATTTTTTTTTTAATATAAACATTTAATGTTTTTAGAAATGAAATTTTCATATTTTTTTTTCTAAGGTCTATCATGCAATTTTAGAAAAATTATTATGTTACGTATTATTTAAAGTTGATCAATTTAAAATTTATAAAATAATTTACTTTTTATAAAATGTTGGCCCTTTTGTTGATGATAGATTGAATACACGGCGGAGAGTCGTCGAGAAAAGTGATTGGAAAAAAGGGTGAGGAGGAGGAGAGGTAGAGAGTGAGAGTGTAAGAGAAGAAAATAGATATCCTTCTATGTATGTGTTTTGGGCCTTATACAACATCAATTACTCGGCTCATAGGTCAGAGTCAAATAGTCAAGTGGTCTGACGGTATTATCTAGATAAATTAATGTTCTGACGTGCTTTATGTCACTTTAGTCGAACCAAAATTCCATCCATGGTCCATTATTACTGTTCGTAAACCCATTGGATCCAAACAAACAATTTTTTAGTTCGATGATGTTCAAACCTAAAAAAATTCTTCCATTTAATCCCTCATTAAAAAAATGAATATTATACTAATATGATATTGGATATTTTAATACTCGTTAAATTAGGGAAAATTTGTTAACTTTGTTTTACATTAAGTCCATATTGATGAGTGAGTTTAGATGAGACGGCGGCGGCGGCGGCTTGAAATTTTTAATTTTATCTCTGTATTTATCCGACTTGTCATTGTTCAAAAGTTAAAATTTGTTTCGTATAAAAGAATTTTTCTAAAAAAATATAACCTAAAAAGAATACTTTTCTTATTTATAAATTATATATATATATCTTTTTTACTTAAAAGGATTATAATTTATATAATTAAATTAAAAAATCATATTTAAATTAATAATTCGAATAAAGTAAGATTCAATCAATCCAATATAAATTCAATAGTTTCAAAACTAAAACGATTGTCAATTAGTCGGATTATTGTTTTCCAATCCAACAAGCTGATATGGTTTGAATTAAATAAATTATTAAAATTCATAAATATTAAAAAATAAAGAAAATCAAATCAACCACTTCAATCGATTTTTAACCTGATTAATTCAGTTTTGAGTGGTTCATGATTTAATTAGTTTAATCTCTCTCTCCGAATCGGAATAATAGTTTACAATGATGTTTGAATTGGATTAAACTGGGAACCGGTTGGGGTACCAGTCTAGAGAATGACTTTGAACCGATCAAATTGAGAATTGATATGGACCGACTAAAAAAATCAAATCATGCTTTTTTTTTAAATTTTAATATTTTTAATCAAACCGATCAAACTAGCAAACTGGTGACCTGATCAATTCCGCTCTAAAAATATCGATAATTTTATCTTTAAACAATTCAATCTTTAATAAATATTTTTAAGTGTTTTTAATACAATGTTTACTTTTAGCAATACATTCTCATTAAAAGTTTAAATTAAAAAAAAAATAGGTGTTGAAGCATGTTTAAACCCGTTTAAAAAAAATAGGGCTGGTAAATGTTTTATAAGTCCCTGTGTTATACTCAAGTTGCATTTCAGTCTCCCTAAGGAAATCAGTTAAAGTATCAGTTTAAAGAGAGGGGTTCGACTGGTAGATTCACAAATCGTTCGGAATAGGTTAAACTGATTTTTTTATATTTTAAAATTTTATGAATTTTATTGATTCATTTAATTAAACTGGACAAACCAGTAAAATAAAAAACTGATAATCTAATCAATTCAACCATTAATTCGATTCTAAAATTTTATAGTTTACTTATTTTTTAAGTAAAAAAACTAAAACACAATTTAATATATAATACTAAAACCTTTTACTTCTATTGCATACAAGCAGATAGAGCTAAGATTCCAACTCTTCAAAATAAAATATTATAAATTAAATAACTTTAATTTCTTTCTCATCAAGTTAAATATATTATATTTAAAGAGAGTTTGGAAGGTCAAAAAATTCACCCACCAGCATAAGAAAGAAGATAAATCTTAAAATTATATATTGAATTATGATTTTGTGTAATTTTATATATGAAATTTTTATTTGATTCAATTTTCACAAATTATCAATATAACACTATTTTACATTTACATATTGCATATATAAATAATTATATTAATCTAATATGAAAAGAAAGTGATGCGTTTATTTTTTAAATGTGTATAGTTGAATGAAAATTAAAATTTCATGTGGCAACAAGGGAGGCAATCCCTTGGAAGGATGGATGGGTTCAATTAAATACAGACGGTGCTTTCAAGATGGAAACCGAAATCGCCGCTTCAAGAAGAGTTTTGCGAGATCATGTAGGAAAGTGGATTTTAGGCTTTAATAGGTGTTTGGGAAAGTGCTCAGTTTTTCTGCTGAACTATGAGGAACATTTGATGGTTTGAACATGATAAAGAGTTGGAATTATGAGAGAGTGTTGATTCAGACCAATAGTGTAGAGGTTATGAAGGCTATTCAAGACATTTTCTTGTCATCCTCGAATTCTGAAGAAGGTTGGTCAATGGCTGCTATAGCATATCCCTAGAGAAAGAAATAATGATGTTGATTACATAACAAAAATGGCTTTTGATAGAGAGGAGGGTTTGGTATTACTTGCAGCTCCCCCTAGATCGATTTCATATGTTTTAAGTTAGTGTTTCTTTACACCAAAAAAAATTCATGTATTCATTTGAATCAAAATCAAAATTTTATATGTATAGTTACACTGAATCAAAGTTCATATATTAAATTACATATTGAATCAAAATTTATATATAATTTTAAAATTTATCCAAAGAAATATATTATGTAATAATAAATCAAACCAACTTATGTTATAATATTGACTTTTAATAAATCTACGTTAGAAATGATTTGACATATTACAATAATATCATACGAACGATAAAAAGAAATTACAATAATATCTTAAATGTTAGCATTTGCATTAACAAGTTTTATCGTCTCTAAAAGCTTGCAGCTTTCAACGACGTTATAGTGACGGCCACCCCCACCGGTGCCGGTCCGACTTCGACTTCAAACGTATCGTAACGTCTGAAAAATTCCACCACAAAAAGCCTAGACACCAACATCACGAAATCTTTACCGGCACATTGTTTATCCGCCACCGTAGGATGCTCAGTCTCCGGTCCATTAGACCAAAGCACATACTTCAACAACTTCTCCTCGTCGACACCCATGAACCGGTCGGGTACAAACTCCTCGGCTCTGTCAAATATGTTCGGATCCTTCGTCGCAAACGGTTGGTATCCGAATAACATCTCCCCTTCTTTCACTTCGTATACGGCATGGTGACTTTCAATCAAAAGATCTTTCTTCGCCTTTCCGTATTGAAACTGAACTGGCGGGTCGATACGAAACGATTCATACACCACGGATTTCATCAATGGCATTTGTTCCATTGCGGACAAGCTTAGTTCTCCGCCGTTTGATTTAATGACCGACCTGATCTCTTTTGCTAATGAAAGGTGTAGGTTTTCTCCGGCTAAACCAATCCATTTAAGCATAATCGGGAAGAACACTTTAATGCCGCCGAAAGAATTAAAGCACGTAGCGAATACAAGATTATGACAAGCTTCGTCACGTGAAATACCCATTTTTTCAGCTTCATCAAGAACTAAACCGGCCGATTCGTAGAAGAAATCGTATAATTTTTTGTAATCATTTTTAACGAGAAAAGATGGTAATGGAAATGTATGGAGTAAAAGATCTTCTATATATTTGGGTAGACCAAGGGTGAAAATCGGACCGAGTTGAAACAAAACCCATTTGTTAGCCAAACTTGGACCGTCACTTCCGAGTTTAGAATCAACTGGATTCGAGTCAAAGAAAGCCCGAGCTAAGAAATTAAAAGCAGCTTGTTCACTAGGTGTTTGGAAGCTACATTTACCTTTCTCCGCGAGTTCATATTCCACCGTTTTGAATAACTCGGTGTAACACGCTTTGAACTCCGGCAACACTCGGTCTCTACTTGATTTCAAGAGAAAAAAGAGAAGTTGTTTGAGTTTGGCATGTTTGGGTTCTGATGGGTCAAGATATGATAAAATTCGATACCCGCCGGTGAGGTAAGTTGAAGACATGTAAGTGCCAGTGAAAAGGTCTTTCTTTTCAACTTTCGATATGTCGAAAAGAATTGGAAAGCTCTTTCCGTCAAGTAAAGCGACAACTTTTGGGTTGGAAGAAATGAATGGACCTGGTGGCATGTTTGTTCGAAGTACAGTCGATTGGTATTTTTGGATTTTGAATTTGAAAAATTCGTCTCGACCTTGGTTGTAGAAATAATCAAGCCGGTCTTTGATTGCACCGATGAAAGGAAGTCCATAATCACCGGGAATTGACTTCAAAGGAAGCTCGGGTTTTTCAAGCTCGGAAACCGTTACTGACAGCCGACTGCGAACATTAGCACGTCGAGAAGATAATGTAGCACTAGAAGCCATTAGGAGGGTTTAATAGTGATAAAATTTCTTCAAAAGATAAATATAGCTTTGAAAAGATGGAATGGATTGCAAAAAAGAGAGCCATAAGTCTCTTTATTTATAGCACAATGGCATGGCCGGCCGACAACGACAAATAAACTATTCAAATGCCGACGTTGTACAATGTCTTTGAGTTGAAATCTACATATGGACTTTTGAAATTTATTCTCTATTTGCAGTCATTTTTATCTTCATTACAAACTTTTTGGTTAAATTCTTCTTTTAGTCCTTATACTTTTCAAATTTTAAAATTTTAGTCTTGATTTAAACGGTAGCAATTAAACCCATTTGGTTAAACTCAACTACTAGTCTTGTACTCTGCGTAGAATTGTAATTTTAATTCCATATTATGCAATTAGATCATTATAAGTTCTTATACTTTTCGAATTTGAAGATTTTAATCTTGATGCAAATGTCAATCATTAATCCATTAATCGAATTTTTAGTGGGTAATATGTGGAAAAAACAAGCTGACATATCATTACACAAATGATAATATGTTTTCCGCATCAAATGTTGGAAATAACATAACGCAACTGAATGAATGAATTTAATAGTTAACGATTGGTGAGGATTAAAAATGACCAAATTAAAATACAAAGACTAAATCTATAACTTTTGCAAAATATAAGGACTAATAGATAATTTAACCAAACTTTTTATATAACAGCAAGTGCTCTCATCCTTTTTAATTAACTAATGTTTGGCATCTATTTATTTTGAGCTAAATATTAGTAGTATTGGCACAATCATGTTACGTAAGTTTTCTTTATTTATATATTATTTTAATGAAGTCTTGTAGTACTTATCTTGACGACCAAAAGTATATATATAGTAGATATAATGTCTAAAATTATTTACAGTCTCTTTCTGATTTTTAAATTTGAGGATAATGTACTTTAACATATTTGAACCTACATCTTTTTGTATTAACAATAACACCGTTATCAATCAAATTAAGACTCAATTAACGATCTTAATTACAATTTTAAAGTAAAACATAAAGTAGATAAGCAACCCTTTACCTTGAAATTTTTTATTTTCTTTATTTATGTTTTTCTTATTTGTTTAAAAAATTTTCAGCATTCTTTATTAATGTATGGGTTGTTCTTGGATCTTATTTAATTTTATTGGTTAGATAGTTAATTAGAGTTGAAATTATCTTGTTCAAACTTGATGGGTTGAATAGTACAAATATTGGTTCAATTATATGAGAAAATATTTCCTTATCATGTATTAAAGGGAAATTTCTTAATTTGCATACTTCTAATTTTGTAAAATTTCCTTTTTCTATATTTGAAAATTTGAAACTTTTAAAAGAACAAATTGGCTAGGTTTACCTTTATAAATAAAAATGTACATCAATTAATTTAAGACTCAATTGACTAATAAAATATCATCCCAATTTCAAAAGCTTGCAACATACAATCAACTCTACCAAAGCCAATAAAATCAACTCTGCAAAACCCCTTTAAATAAATACATAGCAGCCTGAATAAAAAAATTCCCATTCTCTTCAACACTCTCACCACCATGCTTTAAATAAATACATGTCAGCAAAATATAATTTAAGGATAAGTTAAAACCCAATTTGGATTAAAATTCCAAGCCTTCCATTTGGTAAGGATAATAAATTGAATAAGTTATTTGTTTGTGGTCCTTGCAAGAATTTGTAGTTATAATTGTTAAATACACCACTAAAGGTACAATGAACCCATGACAAAAAGTTAAACAATTAATAAAGTGCATCCAGTTGAATATTTCACACAATACATTTCATCAATTGAATCCCTCAAAAAGGATAAATTATATTAGTAGTTAGTAAATTTTTTTTGGCCATCCAATTATAAAAAGTTACAAAATGGTCACTCAAACCATTCAATTTTGTCTTTTTTGTCACTAGTTGACTATCGGTGATAGCTTTTAAAATTGGAATAATAGCAACATTAACCATTAACATTTATAAATTACGCCAAATTAGTCTTGATTTTTTTTAAAAAAATTGACCCTCGATATTTACACATTGTGCAATTTGGTTTCTTTTTTCATTTTCTTTTTTGCATTTTTGTTTTTCTCTGTATAACATTGAGGGTTAATTTTAAAATAATGAAAATTATTATCTTGGATTTTTTGTGTTAGATTCTTTTTTGTATATTTTAAACCAAATTTAGTTGATAAATTTAGTTTTTAGTTTTTTATGTGAAAAGGTCATAAAGAAAGACAAAATTGCAAAAGGGCCAATTTGCAAAATGTGTAAATTTTGAAGCTCAAAGTTACTTTTATGTCAATTTTCAAAGTTACCACCATTAGCTAGCTGGTAACTAAAAAAGACAAAATTGAAAAATCGAGTTATCATTTTATAACTTTTTATAGTTGGATGACCAAAAAATTAAATTTACTAATAGCTAGGTGACTACTAGTGTAGCTTACCCAATATTCAAATTTGGGTCCTCTTTTTAAGAGTACTATATACCTTACCATTACATCCAACAACTTGTTAATTTATATCGTAGAAGGAAATTAAATATTCTTAAGAGAATCTTAACATCATGGGTTATACATCACTCTTAATTAGTTTTATCATAATAAGGAAACTAAATATTCTTAGAGAATCTTAACATGATGGGGTTATCATAAAAAGGAAAGTAAATATTCTTAGAGAATCATGAGGTTATACATCACTCTTAATTGGTTTTATCGTAATCTTTTACTTAGTGGGAGCTCAATATCACAACCACCTGTCTTGATTGAAGCAACTGATTAGGTATATTGAAAGCTAGAATGAAAGAACTTGGAGAATTGTTGTTAATGGGATTATGTATATTGAAAGCTAGAGTGAGGGCTTTGGATTAATGACGAAAGAACTTGGAGAGGTGTTGTTAATGGATGGGGTAATTGACACACCTTCTTGTTGATTATAAATCGGGTTAGGTCGATTATAATACTCCTCACTTAATCCGGCTGTTGAATCTGAATTTCGAGATTTTGCAGCAATTATCAAAACATTCGCACAAGAAATAATGACATTTAATTCCATTTTTAATACACCAATTTATTCCAATTACATGCATATTTGAATGTGACAATATTATATGGAAGTCAATTTTTAAAATTTTGGGTAAAAGGAAATAAAATTTAAAAAATTCGACTGGACAAATTATAATTTACCATATTTTTATATATTTTCATTAAGCACGAAAATTAAATTTTACATTCGCCCCTTTGACAAATTAATGGATTGGATGGATATCTTGATGCTTAAGAAATAAAAATTAATTAATATTTAATATTCAGTGATTTTTATTTTGATAAATATTTTAATTTTAAATGAAAATATTTATTTTGATAAAGCAGTAGTAGACAACATTGACTTTTATTTGTTAACCCAAAAATTGGTAGATTTATAAGTTGACATTGTTTGCCCGATGTCCAAGTTTGACAGCCTCAAACCAAACAAAACCCACATGTCTTAATGTCTTACAAGTAACGTAAGAATAATATAGAACCCAATCTGTACATGGATTCCAATTCTTCAATTTCTTGCACTAATTTTTAGTTGTTATAACAATATTCAATTCATTTATTTATTTTGAGTAATTTCCTATTTGGTATTTGGGGTTAATTTTAATGTTTAATTTGATACATATTGTACAGCCCAAATTTTACCCGGGCTCAATAACAGTCTAGATTACAAAAAAAAACAAAATAGCAGGCCCAAACCCATACCAGCAAAACCAAAACCAACCCAAACTAAAACTAACCCACAACCCCAATCAAACCCAATGCCCAGGCCCAAAAAAATCAAAGTCAACTTAGGGTTTCAGAAACTGAAACCCTAAGCGCCGCACTTGCCTCAGACCTTCCCCCTTTTGGCGCCGTACCTCGCATCTTAGACCCTATCTGCCACCACTGTTCGTCGTGTCCCATCCCCCCATACCCTCTGCCTTTGTAGCCTGCCACCAAACGCCTGCAAAGAAGAAAGAAGGGACAACCACAGCAGTAGAAAATAGTGACACAATAGGCTATAAAAGTCGAAGCAAAATGTAACTTCTTTTTTTACCTCGGAACACACGAATATTAGAAATAAAAAAGAACAAGTTAAAAGGTGATCTTTTATTCGTTTGCTTTCTCTGGATCCATTTCTTCTTTATTTATTTATTTAGTTTTTTTTAAATATATAAAATAAATAGATTAAAAAAGGGTAAGAGAAGGTACCTAATCGCCTGTGGCTCCGTCGACGGAAGACCCTTCGCCGTCGTCAAAATTGGGCCTTAGAAGGGGTCCAAAGCCCTCGGTCTCTTGGTTTGAAGGCCAGGTCTCTGTGCGCTGAGGAATAAGGGCCGAAGAGCCCGTTTCTTTCACCGTTAGCCTTTGGCTGCCACGGCGGTGCGTCGGAAGCCGGAGAGACCTCAATGGCAGGAGAAATGGACTATTTTTTGAGAGAGAGCTTAACTCTCTGTTTTTTTTTTAAATGAAGAATGAATGCTTTTTTTTTTTGCATTTATGTGGGGCATTGTACAGCACCATTTTGAGCCTTGGCATCAGTGGCCAAAACGGTGCCGTTTTGGCACGACCCATACCCGACCCGATCGGTAAGCTTAGGATCCGCGTGTTTCTGGATAAAAGGGGTTATTTATGCCTCTAGTCCTTCCACTTTTGAGGTTGTTTGTAATCAGATCCTATCTTTTTTATCTTTTCAATTTTGCCACAAAATTTTATGTCTCTCTATTTGACCCTTAATGAAACTGCGCGTTTCGGAGGAGAGGAGGAAATTTCTCGATCGGTCCCTCGTCCTTCCGGCGCGCTTCATTTCAGTCCCGGGCCATTCTGTTATATATTTACCTATTTAGGCCCCGAAATCAGTTTTAAATTTTAATTTAGTCCTTTTGTATTTTGTTTATTTTCTCATTAATTAATAAATTTGATATTATTTTGTTATTATTAATTATTATTGCTGCTATTTGCTCGTTTATACCTTTAAAATTTCAAATTTATCATACATATATATATACATATTGATGCGGTCGTTGAAAGCACCAAAAATATCCTATCCCTAATAAATAATGAAAAGAATAGTAAAAGGGAAGTAGGGTCAAATCCTCAGGGACTGGACTTGCAAAATATCTTGTTTCGTGATATCCCAGGCAGAGTCTTGCCCAAGACAACCTGCGTTCCTAAAAAAAATAAAAACAATAGAAGAATTAAATTGTTGGATCTAGAAACGAAAAATAAAATAAAAACAGAATTAAGAATATTGAATTGAAAATTAGAAAGAAAATAAAAAATAGAGTTGAGAGAAAGAAAATTCTTATGAGAGATTCCAGCCTCCAGTTGTCTCGTTCCGCCTTGGGTTAAATCCTCGGCTTTTAGATGATCCTTCCCAAACCGAATAAGCCAGTTATAGTGGAAGAGGACGCCTACAACCACCAGCTCCAATGATTTAGACTTACAATTTGGTGGAACCTGACTCTAGCCAACAATCGCTTCTGTGGGATCGTCTTATGCTAGATCAACGATTCTCAATGGCGAATCCCACGCCATTTTGTCTCTTGGGCTCGCCAACCTCTGACGCAGTAAGCTAACGAACCGACTGTGCAACCTTCCCAAAACATACAAAGCGGCCGCCTTTGCATGCGTTGAAAAGCTTACTTCTTAAGGGACATGGACGGAAGCGTCAGCCCCGTAGTGCGGAGAAACGATGAATACTCGTTGAGAATGCTAAGTACGGATTCTAAGCCTCAATAACCCTTTTGGAGATTTTTGACAACCTTCGGCTAGATGGGTTTAGTGGCTCATAGTTGTGGTAGAAAAGAAAATAAATAAAATAAAAATAAAGATTTTATTGAAAAGAAATATGAAAAGAACAAAAGCCTAGACTTTTGGGGAGAGAGTGTTTACAGAAAAAGAAAAGATGGGCTCCCTTTTGAGTCACTTCACCCCCTATTTATAGTGCTAGGGGAAATATTCTAATTCTACTTAAATTCCTAAAAGATAAATACATTTAATTAAAGATAAATAAAGATAAAATAAAATCCTAAAAATAATCCTTAATAATTATCTCAATATTAATTATCCTAATATAATTAAAATAGAGTTTAATAAAATAAAATCTCTTCTTTTTGCATTTCAACCCTTGTGTCCTCCATGCTTGCACTTTTGGCACCAACTTTTCCTTGTGTCGCACATTGGCCCATTTTATCTCTAAATTCACGCTTTTGGCCCTTAATTTCACTTTTGCCTCAAATTTAGTTCCTATGAGATAAAAGATCATAAATAGCTCAAATTAGCAGGATCATACTCAGAATAAATACATAATTAATACATAAAAATACGTTATTCTAGAGTGTTATCATATATACTTGTATTTTTACATTTTTACACTTTATAATTTATATCTATATACATATTTTTATTCCCTCAAACATATACACACGCCTATATGTTTTTATATTTTCATATAATTTTTATATATACATACTTTTTTTTACATGCATATAAGTATGATATTTCAAATTTATATACTTGGAAATAAATACCTACCTTTACATTTTTATATATTTTATAACTTTAATACGCATATATATATATATATGTATACATATATGCTCATTTTTTTTATATACATATATTTATACCTATATATACATTCACTCACTTTATAACTTACAAGATGAATATATTGATATACATATATAAATACTTTATCTTATTATTCGTATTGCTATTGTCGTTCTATTTGATATTTATTTATTTATTCGTGTATTCGTTATTATTTTTAGGAAATGCTTTAATTATCTATTTATTTATTTACTATCTCATATACTTGATTTGTTATTTTATGTATTTTATTTCTTTTGGATTATTGCTTATATTATCATTATCATTTTGTTACATAAGTTAATACTGAGTTTATTCCTACCGTTTTATGATAAGTTAATTTTATTTATTTAACGTGGTTTCAAAATAAACAAAATTTCATATCTTGAAAATCGAGAAGTTCGTGCCCTAACTTACGAGGTTTCGATCTTCACGACAAATTCAAATATACGAATCATTTCAATCAAATGTTTTTAAATGTTCTCGAGAATTAACAAAAGATCGTGTTCTAACTCACGGGACATGACCCTTTTTAAACTCGAGATAATCAAACTCTTTTGAAATAAATAATTGTTTTTTAGGCATTTATTCTCGTATCGAGAATTATAGATATTATATCCTAACTTACGGGATATAATTCTTTTTTCAAATAACGTGAAAATATGCTCCTCTCTCTAAAATTATACCCGTTTTTTAATATAAGGATCGTATTTTTTAAAATTCTTCAAAGTTTTCAATTTTCAACATTAAGACATTAACTAATCAATTAGGTACCAATTTTGGGCGTTACGAGGGTGCTAATCCTTCCTCGTACGTAACCGACTCCCGAACCCATTTTTCTGAATTTCATGGACCAAACTCGTTGTTTTAATAAAATTAAATTATTTATTAAAAGCAACCACTTTTTAAGGTGATCCGATCACACATCATCAAAAAAGGATTGGTGGCGACTCCTATTCTTGTTTTCATTTTCAAAATCCAAGTCGACCCCGTTTTATCAAAAAAATGGTGTCAACACATATTTTTTTTAATTTAGTAGTTGAACTTGGTTTCAATGTTCTATTTGGTATCCAGCTCAAACAATATCACGTGGTTCAATGAATGTTTGACACGTGTGCTATAGTAATAAAAAGCACAAACACTTAATTAAGATAAAAAGAAAATTTATGTACTAAATTGAATATTGAAGTCGAACTTAGGTATTTAATTGGGACAAAAAAAGTTCAAGTATCAACATAAAAATAAAAAACTTAGGTACTAAATTGAATATTGAAACCAAACTTAAGTACCAAATAATTTCTTAAATTTTATTTTTATTATTGTGATAATTCTTAATTATATATATATATTTTTGGTAGTTAAAATTAATTTTATGATTTTCAATTTTAGTTTTTTTTAATTTTATTTAAATTTAGATTTGACCAATTATTTCAACTTAACTCACCCCAAATTTAAATTAAACACAAATAATAATTTAAAATATATAAAATTATATATGCCAAAGTCGATTGAGTCGTTTAATCCCGTTTTGGATTTTATTTACAAATAACCGACCAATTTAACCATTTTAACTTAACTTTATATCGATTTAGTTAAATTTATTGAATTAACCCAAATCGAAGAAAATTGAATGTGTCAAGTCAAGTTACACCATTTTTTTAACCATTATGTGTTAGTAAAGAAATAGTTTAATATGTAATATTTAATAGTTAAATATCCATGATCTTATGGCCAAAAACTAGTTGTTTAATTGTAAACCTTGATGGGTAGAAGTACTTCGATAATCATCTATGTTTAGGGGAATTTATTGAGAAAGTTTATGCATTATTTTTAATCTCGTACAACGAAGGATTTAAATCCGACCATTCGTCGATGTAACAACCTCACACTTACGTTGAAGATTTAAATTACTCTCCACTAAATTTTTCCTTTAAAAACTTAACTTATAAAATTAAGTGACTCGTTAACTTATACAAGCCTCTCATATATAAATATTGTTGCACTTGTCGAAATACAAATTATTTACAATATTAATCCCTCCAAAGTAGCCAATAACATTGAATTGTTTATTTGCTTATGACTTACTAAGCTTTGATAGCTTACCGTGCATATGTGTTTGCCTCGGTTTTATAAATTTTGGAAGTTAGTTGCGGGATCGGGGATCGTCAACGAAATCAATCACACTATCGTCCGTTATCGGTATCTATAAAAGTTAAACTTAAATTTATGGCATGTATAGTCTATACTACTTTTTGGAATATATTTTGAAAGATGTATATATATAATGAGTCATGCGAAAATGGCTTGTTTATTTTGATATGTATGGTTTCATGCTTGATTAAATAACGTGGTTAATTGTTGGGATTGTGTTTCAAAAAAGGTTGAAATAGGGAAGTAAAGTTATTTGATAATGATTAGCTATTAAGATGGCTAATTAAGAATATGTTTAGTGTTATGTATGCCTAAATGCCAGTTAATACAAAGAAATTATGAAAGAGTAAAAAAATTTACAATGGAATAGTTTTTTTTTTGGACAGCAGCAGTGATGTGATATTGAAAAATTCACCAATGATATTAAAAATGGAATTAGAGAGTGAATGATGTATAGAATTAAAGCTTATCGAGTCTATTTTTATATGAAAGAAACGGTATAGGCAAATGAATTTTATATTATGAGATATTTGAATTTTAGTGAAATAGGGTCAGAATGATTTTGGAATCTCCTGTTCTGACTTTGGAAAACTATTAAAAATAGTACAGAAATAATTATGAGTTATAATTTATTTGTCTTGATTCCTTGGTGAGTCTATTTTCAGTAGAAACAAGCAGAAGCACCATATGAAATATGTAGAATGAGATAATCATTTTTTAGTGACGAGAGGTCAGAACTGTCGAACAGTGAAACAGGGGAGACTTTAACTAATAAACTATACTAATTGGCCAACCCAAAAATTCTGAAAATTTTATGATAATAAGATATATGAGTCTAGTTTTATGTAAAATTTACGTATTTAAATTTCGAGTTTCGTAACTCGAGTTATAATTAATTTAGTGACTACTGCACAGTTGGACAGTTTTATTGTGAACAGTGAAATAAAATATTTTTAATTTGTTTAAGCATTTGAAAATTTTTTAATGTTCCCAGTTTGGACCCGAACCGTTTTCATTGCATGTTTTACGGTCTTGATGAGCCTTTTTAGGGACATATTGATTGAACGTGAGTGGATTAATTTTAAAAGAAAATTTTTATGCTCCGATTTAGTAAGTTAAGTTAGTGTAATACCCAATTATTGCCCGGGGCACAAAATCCTTTACACGGCCCAATTATGTAACACCCCTTACCCGAGACCATTGTCGGAATCGAGTACGAGGCATTACTTAGCTTATCTTACTAATTCGGGGCATAAAAATTCGTTTTAAAAATTAATTTCACTGTTTACAGTAATCTGTCCAATCGCGCAGCAGTTACTAAATTGATTATAACTCGAGTTACGGAACTCCAAATTTAATTTAGTAAATTTTTCCTGAAACTAGACTCATATATCTTTCTACCATAAAATTTTCATAATTCTTGGTTTGACCAATTAGTACAGTTTATTAGTTAAATTCTCCCCTATTTCTTCACTCGACTGTCCTGACCCCTTGGTACTAAAAATAAATTTTCTCATTATAGAATTTTCATATGATATTACCACTTATTTCTACAGAAAATAGACTCAATAAGGATTCTACACATATAAACTAAAACTCATAAATATTTTTATATCATTTTTAGTGATTTTCTAAACTCGGAACAGGGGACTCCAGAAGTAGATCTGACCATTTCTCACTAAAATTCACATATCTTAAAATATAAATTTCTTTTTGCTAAACCGTTATTTTTCTATAAAAATAGACTCAATAATATTTCATTTCATATATCATTCACCCTCTAATTCATCTTATACTATCCTAGGTGATTTTTCAAAGTTACGTCACTGTTGCTGCCTGAATTCTGTTTCTTTGCAAAATTTACTCTTTCTTGATTTTCATACTTAACCATTTTAAAAGCCAAACATTATCACATACACCTCTTTCTTTAGCAATATCATAGATACAACATTCAAAATGACTAACCCCTATACATCACTTAGGTATATACATTACCTAGGTACATGCCACATTATCAATAGAAAGGTACATCACTAAAATGTCTCTGAGGTCGGGATTACTTCGGATGCTGGATCAAACACTGGTTTTCTACAATCCTGCGCACGGAAACAACCGTACGCTGAGTATGGGTATATTCAGTGGTATTACCATAATTCAAATTAATAATATTAATTGACAAATTATATACATTTAATTTATGTCTACAATTATTCATTAATTATCTCATACTTTAACTCAACTTGATCATTAATAACAATAAGCAATATTTCAATTCTTGTATTTAATTGTATTCATACCTTATTTCACTATCTCAATTCTATTGGATTTTTCGACATCTCATTCTAATAATTCATTCCAATTCATACAAATTCAATCAATTTATCAACTCATTCATTATCATTTCTATTTATAATCAATATGTACTTTAAATCTTTTAACACTCAATTTATTCATTAAATCCATAACTAAATTTCAATAACTTGTATTCAGTTAAATTCACATATTATTTCACTCTTTCAAATTATTTTATTTTCACTTCTCACTTCTTAACAATAGCTATTTCAATTCATATTCAAGATCATTCAATAAAAATTTATATTATCAAAATTATTCATTTACCCCTATTAACTTGACTCAGATCTTGGCGGATACACGGATCCAACCAAAACACACCAATACGGCACATTATGCCTAAAACGGTACATATAAACTTTATAAGACTTACCTTAACACATTAATGATTCACTTTTTTCCACAGCTTATAATCTTAGCCCAAAGTAGATTTTACAGAACACCCCGGATATACGGAACAAATACAGAGAGCACAAATGTGCTAAACAGAGAGCACTGACGTGCTAAATATCAGAGAGCACCAACGTGCTAATAATCAGAGAGCGCGCTAAAGTTCCTTAATAAGTTCCTTAATGGCATGCCACTAATATCCTGGTAGTTCTAAATTCCATCTACTTGGGCATTAAATATGAATCTCATTTATTTAAATACTTTATAGAATTATTTCAAAAAAGATTTATCATTTATTCGTCATTACAATTTACTACTTATTCCGCAATTCACATATATCACACTTATTCACAATTTAATTCACTTTTATTCCATTCATATATATATATTTTAATTCATTTTCCAATCAAATTCATGTACAATTCAATATCAATATTCATTTTTTTATTAACTAAACATATTATTCAAAATTCAACAATTGTTATTAATAAATTCAATACCAATACGTATTTATCATTCAATTCAGTCGTGATGCTTACCTCAATTTGCTCATCATGTATATTAATTTAAATTTTAACAATTAATAATTAAATTCAAATTATAGTAATACTAACCGGAATTTCTCTCGAGTCACTCCTTGTCCACTTTCTCCTTTCCTTTCTCGGACAATGACTCGTACACGACATTAGCTACGTAATTAAACAATTAAAAATCATTAATACACAATTTCATTAAAATATTTTCTTTTATACCTAAACTTTACCCAAATTCTAATTTAATCCCTTATCAATACTAATTTTATTTTTCCCAATCTAACTCTATATTCTCTCTTAATTCTTACTATAAACTCATTTTAACTCTTCAATTTCACCATAAATCCCTAATTTCGAAATTCTCTCAATTTAGTCCCTACTATTCAAAACTTACACTTTATTTTACAATTAAATCCTTTTCTAACTTCTAACTTGAAATTCAATCAATTTAACCCCCTAACACTTCAATTTATTCAATATGAACATCATCTAATAATATACTAACTTTCAAAATATCAACATAAATCAAGTAGTATTTATCTCTAGGATTCCAAAAACTTTAAAACTAAGAGAAAAGGGATTAAATTGACTTACCAAATTAACTTTGAACCTTAAAACCTCAAATTTCTCTTTTTCTTTCTTTCTTTCCTTCTTTCCTTCTCTGTTTCGTTTTGCTTTCTTTCTTTCTCCCTTCTCTGTTTTGTTTTGCTCTCTGTTTCTTTTCTTTCTTTCTTTGTCATATATATATAATAATATAATAATATAATATAATATAATATATTAATAATAATATAATATAAAAACATAATCATTACTATAATATAATAATATTTTTTTAACACATAAAATCTCAGATTTTTATACTTATGCCGCCTCAACTTTGAAAAAAGGCATAATTGCCAATTTGGTCCTTTTAACTTTTCTTTAATCTATAATTAAACTTTTATCTCTATTGCAATTTAATTCTTTTTCATAATTAACTATCGAAACGTTAAAATTTCTTAACGAAACTTTAATATTATCCTATTGACACTCTGTAAATACTTATAAAAATATTTACGGCTCAGTTTATGATATCGAGGTCTCGATACCTCGTTTTTGACCTAATTTACCTAATAATTTCTTTTAAATCACAAAATTCACTGATTCAAAAATATTTTTAAAATCACACTTAACTTATAATTATTAATTAATAAATTTTTCTAACTTTTTCATCAAATTTAGCGATCTCAAATCATTGTTCTGACATTACAGAAAATTGAGCTGTTACAAATTAGCCTAAAACTTCAGAGATCCAAATTTAAAATTAGAAGTCCATTACTAAACCCAATAACCCAAATTGCAGGCCCAATACCCGAGCAAGCCCAAATCTAACCTAATTAGCCTGAACACTAAACAGAAAAACCCTAATCTTTTCCTTGCGCCGCAATAGCCTCCCGCACGTCGCCCCGCATGTCGCGCACGTCGTGCCTATGCGTTCAACAGCCATGTAGCGCTCGTCTCCACGATCTCCATACCTGCGGAAAAAATGGATTTAAACGGCAGTAGATATAACAAATGAGGAGGGATAGTTTAGGATTTTTTTATTGATTATTTGATGATTATTTTTGGGTAGATCTCGGCTATAAAGAGACCGATTTAAGACTGTAAAAGGGGTTAGCCAAGGGGTATACCAGAAAAAAACATAAACAAGAGAATACAAAAAAAAAACGATTTTGGAAGGTATAATTTTGTTTTATTTTTCTCTGTTCTTTTACTGCTTTTTTTTAAGTTATTTTGGTTCTTTTTTTTTATTTCTTAAAAACAAAACACGAAAAGGAAGAAGGAAAGGAGGACTTACCGTCGTCGGGCGCCCTCATTCGTCGTTATCTGTTCGGAGTTGGGAGATCGGCAGAGGAAGGGACGCTGCGGCGCAAACACTTGAAATGGCAGAGGAGTGGTGTTTTAGGGTTTTAAAATAGGCTTATATAGGGCATCAAGTGGATAATTTTCGCAATTAGTCCCTTTTATTTTTACAGTGCTTTAAAATTGTCTTTTTATTTCTTTTAAATTTCGCAAAATATTTATTACTGTTTTATAAGGGATCAAAACGGCGCCGTTTTGAGCCTTTGATTCCAGCGACCAAAACGGAGCCGTATTAACCATGCCCTGTGCGACCCGATCCGACCCGGGGAGGATCCGCGCATTTCTTCAAAAGGGGACATTTGTGCAATTGGTCCCTTTCCTTTTACAGCGCTTTTAAATTAAATTATTTATTTCTTATAAAATTGGCCACATGTTTCATAACTGTTTCAATTTAATCCAATGTTGCGCAATGCTTTAGATTGGTTGGGTAAATATTTCTTTCAGTCCTCTCCCTGCTGCGCGTGTTCTAAATTACTCCTTTTCTTGTTTTTATTTTCAAATTCGGCTCATAAATTCTGTTTGGCTTTAAATTTAGTCCTTAATTTGTTTTTTTATATATTGTTAATATTATTTATTAGTATAATTATTACTATGTTATTATTATAGTATGTATATATGTGAGCCTATATATATAACTTAATATATATTATAAATGTTTTAAATACATATGTAGTACGCATATATTTTATTATCATACCATTTTTTTATATAGTTTATATATTTTTTACATACATTATATTTTATAATATTTATAAATTTTTCGTATTTTATAATCCTATATATATATTTCTTTTATAATATGCATATTTATACATTATTCAAGTTAGTATAAATATTTTTTGTTCTTTCTTTCGCATGTTTTTATGTATATATTTTCATATTATCATAATTTATTAATATATTATACTTTTATTATTATTATCATTTTTTATGTATGAATATATTTTGTATGTATTTTATTTTTATTTTATTTTCATGACTTTTGTATTTATATATATGCATGCACTAACATTTTATAATAATTATGCATTTTATTTATTTATTTATTTATTTCATGGTCATACACATACTTGCAAAATTCATTTGTATATCATTTTTTATATATATACATATATCATATACATGTCTATTTTAGATTAAAAATATTCGTTTCATATTGCATTGACAATTTCAATACATTTTTAAATACATTTTGATTTTGTCAAAACATTAAAATTATTTTTTATGATTCAAAGGTTTTCAAAACAAAACGATATTCAAAGTTAGGGATTCTCGAGGAAAATTGAGCCCTAACGTATTGGGTTCCGATTTTCTTTGTTAATTCCAAATAACCGAGAATATTCGTTATTTAAAGCATAAACAAAAATCATTTTCGGGAATTCAATATGATATGTCCTAACGCATTGGGCATGACATATTGTTTTCTCAAAATGAAGATTTTCTTTAAAAATTTTTATTGAGAAGTGATATTCAAAATTCAGGGATTTTGAGAAATTGTACCCTAACGTATTGGGTCTCAATTTCTTCGCATGACTTGAATAATTGATTATCCTTTTTAGATTTCATCATTTGAATTTTAAAAATCTTTTTAACCCTCGACATTAAGACATCAAATAATCAATTTGGTACCGATTTTTGGGCGTTACGAGGGTGCTAACCCTTCCTCGTGCGTAATTGACTTCCGAACCTGTTTTCTCAAATTTTGCAGACCAGAATTGTTTTTATGGTGAGCCGATCACACCTTAATAAAGGATCGATGGCGACTCCAATTTTTGTTTTTTTAAAGTCGACAACTAAATTTTGTTTTCACAAAAATGGTTTAGACAGTTAGGTAACGCTTCGTGCTCGATTCCGGCAACGGTTTCGGGTAAGGGGTGTTACACTATCAATATTCTAATGAAGTCTAGAGTAATTCAGAGATCTCTAAGATATTCCATTAAACCAGTGGTGCCAAAAAATTGAATTACTAGAAAAAAAAATAAAATTGAATAGTTGAGTAATAATTTTGTAACTTTTCATAATTGGGTGACAAAAAATTTACTATTAATTGGATGACTACTAGTGTAGTTTACCCAAAATTTTAAATTTTTTAAAATATATATATATAGAAACTTAAAATAATCAAATCAAATTAAATGAATATATTAACTAATAGTAAAATTTAACCAATTTTATTCAAATAATACTAGAATTGGCTACATATTTTAATTATCGAAACAAAGATGTTGCGCGGAAGCGTGTGAAAGAGTAAAATTATTGTACTGAAAAATCACACTAAGTTCAATTCCCAGGAAAGAGAGGTAGATCACGAAGGTCACTTAAATACCAAGTCTTTCCTAGCCAGAATATCCCTCTATCGTAATTTAATAGCACAATAAATCACTACAATCACAATCACAAAATATGCAAAACAAATAATAAAGAACACCAGAATTTTAACGAGGTTCAACAAATTTTGCCTACGTCCTCGGGCACTACCAAATATATTTCACTCCAAAAATTACAAGTGAAATTTACAAATAGAGAGAGAGAATAATGCCTTAAGTAGAGAATGGCAATTATGGGATGAAGAAAGTAAGAAATGGTTAGGCCTATTTATAGTTGAGGTTCAAGGATCAACTTGCAATGTCCCTATACAATTAGGGACCAAAATTGCAATTATCCCATGCCAACTTTTAACCCAACTTGCCAACCAATTTTACTTTCTACTTTCGGTGCCCACCCTTTTTGACTTTTCAAACAATGGGTGGGTTCCAATAATCTCCACCTTGAAGATTTGATTAGGATAATCTTATCTTCACACAATTCTTTCTGCCTTTGACAACAATACTTGATAGTGCCTTCTTCAACTGTTAAACTTGCAGGATATTGATCAAGTTCAAACAATGTTCGAACTTGGTTGCTGTTACCACCTTGGTCATCATATCTGCGGGATTATCTGCAGTCTTGATCTTCTGAAGACAAATTTTCCCCTCTTCAATAATTTCCCGCACAAAATGGAATCGTACGTCGATATGCTTTGTATGTGCATGATAGACTTGATTCTTTGCTAAATGAATAGCACTTTGACTATCACAATACACGTTAATATGCTCCTGAAGCAACCCCAAGGTTTTAGCCATACCTTGTAACCAAATAGCCTCCTTTACAGCCTCTGTTACAGCCATGTACTCGGCTTCTGTGGTTGACAACGCAACTGTAGACTGTAGTGTAGACTTCCAACTTATTGGTCCTCCAGCAAGTGTAAACACATAATCGGTGGTTGATCTTCGCTTGTCCAAATCACCGGCATAGTCAGAATCAACGTACCCAATAACACCTTTACCAAGTGTATTATCCTGCTTGAACAGTAATCCAACATCCACGGTCTTCTGAATATACTGTAGAATCCATTTCACAGCTTGCCAATGTCCTTTTCCAGGATTATGCATATACCTGCTCACTATACTAACTGCCTGTGAAATGTCGGGTCTTGTACACACCATTGCATACATCAAGCTACCCACTGCATTAGAATACGGAACTTGCAACATGTATTCTCGTTCCGTATTCGTCGAAGGAGATAGTTGTGCAGAAAGCTTGAAATGAGAAGCCAACGGGGTACTTACAGGTTTTGTCTGCTCGTTCATGCCAAACTGCTGTAGTACCTTTTTCAAATACTGCTTCTGAGACAAGCTAACTCTATCATGAGCTCTATCTCTCCATATTTCCATGCCGAGAATCTTTTTAGCTTCTCCTAGATCTTTCATCTCAAACTCGAGATTGAGTTGAGTCTTCAATCTTTCAATCTCAACTTTGCTCTTAGATGCTATTAGCATATCATCAACATATAAGAGCAAGTATATGAAAGTTCCTTCTTGTAGCTTCTGAAAATACACGCAATGATCAAATTTATTTCTTGTGTACCTTTGCCCTTTCATGAACTGATCAAATCGCTTGTACCACTGCCTCGGAGATTGCTTCAATCCATAAAGCGACTTTGTCAGTTTGCAAACCCAATTTTCTTTTCCAGCAACCTTGAATCCATCTGGCTGAGTCATATAGATTTCCTCTTCCAAATCACCGTGTAAAAACGCGGTCTTCACATCAAGCTGAACTAGTTCAAGATCATATTGCGCAACCAAGGCTAGCAAAATCCGAATAGACGAATGCTTCACAACTGGAGAAAACACTTCATTGTAGTCTTTTCTTTCTTTCTGAGCGTAACCCTTTGCTACTAATCTAGCCTTGTATCGAATTTCATTTTTATCAGGAAATCCTTCCTTCTTTGCATATACCCATTTGCATCCAATTGCCTTCTTTCCCTTGGGTAGTGTCACCAACTCCCAGGTCTTTTTTTTTATGAAGAGACTGCATTTCTTCATTCATTGCTTGCTTCCACTTTACACCATCAGGGTTACTTATTACTTCTGTGTAAGTAGAAGGAACATCATCATCTGTAATTGGAAGTGCATAGGCCACTATATCATCAAAGCGAGCAGGCTTACGAATCTCTCTTCTTGGCCTTCTATATGCAATTGAATCTTGTTGCTGTAGAGGTTCTTGGGTAGGAACCTCTTCATCATTTGTCCCTTCAATATTAGCTGGATCATCGTTAACCTTTTCAAGCTCCACCTGCTGCAAAGTACTACTGGTTTTGTCATCCTTTTGTGAATCCTTATACTTCAACATGGTTGATTCATCAAAAGTCACATCTCTACTAAAAACAATCTTCCTTGTATCAGGACACCAGCGACGATATCCTTTTACTCCATCAGTTATACCCAAGAATAATGCTTTCTTTGCTCTTGGGTCTAACTTAGATTCTTTTACATGATAATATGCAGTGGAACCAAATACATGCAAAGAATCATAATCAGTAGCAGATTTACCAGTCCACATCTCCATAGGAGTTTTTCCATTTATTGCAGCTGATGGCAAACGGTTAATTAGATGGCACGCATATGTAACTGCCTCAGCCCAAAATTCTTTGCCCAATCCAGCATTGGACAACATACATCGAACTTTCTCCAGTATAGTTCGATTCATTCGTTCTGCCACCCCATTTTGCTGTGGTGTATCCCGAACAGTGAAGTGTCACACAATGCCCTCATCTTGGCATACTTGTAGAAATGGATCATTTTTGTACTCAGTACCATTATCTGATCGAAGTCGTTTGACCTTTCGACCAGTCTGAGTCTCCACCATCTTCTTCCATTTCAGAAATGCATCCAAAACTTCACTTTTTCTTTTCATTAGATACACCCATACTTTTCTTGAATAATCATCAACAAAAGTAACAAAATAGTGCATACCTCTCAAAGAAGCTACTTTGGTAGGTCCCCACACATCACTGTGAACGTAGTCCAGAATTCCTTTCGTATTGTGAATTGCTGGACCAAATTTTACCCTCTTCTGCTTGCCCAGAACACAATGTCAACAGAATTCCATTTTGCAAGAATTTGCACCTTTCAATAAACCTTGCTTCACCAATGTCTGCAAAGCTTTTTCACCAGCATGTCCCAATCGCATATGCCATAATCTGGTAGCCTCTGAATCTACATCTTTTGTAGAAACTGTTGATGTTGATCCAATAACTGTACTTCCATTTAAAAAATGCAAGTTATTTCTTCTTGTGCCTTTCATCACCGTCAGTTGCCCAGCTACTACTTTTAGTAATCCATCTCTCAAAGTGATTGTGAGCCCTTTAGATTCTAGGGCACCTAATGAGATGAGATTTTTCTTCAGGCTAGGTACGTAGCGAACATCTGTCAAGACTTGGATTGAGCCGTCGTGATTCTTCAATTGGACTGTACCCACTCCCATTGTCTTACAAGCACTATCATTGCCCATAAGAACAATTCCACCTTCTAGCTCTTTAAGACTAGAAAACCAGTCCTTATTAGGACACATATGGTAAGTACATCCTGAATCCAAAATCCACTCATCCGTTTGACATGCCATTGCCATGCCAACCAAGCTAAAGTCTGACTCCTCATCATGCTCCGCTACACATGCATTAGAAATAGCCTTGCCCTTTTGTAGCTTAGGACAATTCTTTTTCCAATGCCCTTTTTCACGGCAAAAGGCACATTCATCTTTGGCGGGTCTCCCTTTGGACTTTCCCCTTCTACCAGATTTACTGCTGTGTGAACGACCTCTTACTGTTAAGACTTCTGCGGTTGTATCTCTGTGATCTCTTTTATCTTTCTTTCGAGTCTCAGATCTATACAACGCACTACAGACTGCATCAAATGTGATCGTGTCCTTCCCATGAAGCAATGTGGTGGTAAGATGATCATATTCATCAGGAAGGGAATTCAACAACAATAATGCCTTGTCTTCATCTTCAAATTTCTCATCCAAATTTAGCAAGTCTGCTAAAATTTTATTGAATGAGTTCACATGGTCATTCATCGACATACCGGGTGCATACGTGAATCGATAAAGTTTCTTTTTCATATAAAGCCTATTTTCAAGACTTTTCGTTAGAAACTTTTCTTCCAGTGTATCCCATAACTTCTTCGCTGATGTCTCCCTCATGACAGAGTACTTCTGCTCTTTGGCCAAACATAGGCGGATTGTACCACACGCCTGTCTATTGATCTTGGCCCACTCCTTGTCATCCATCTTGTCAGGTTTTTCTTCAAGGGCTATATCTAGCTCTTGCTGACATAAAACATCCAGGATCTCACATTGCCACATACCAAAATTATTGGTACCGTCAAATTTCTCTACTTCAAATTTTGCATTTGTCACAGTAGTCCTTGCTGATGACGATGCTGCTGCCATTTTTCTCCTCAATCCCAACTACTGTATACGTGAATAGTACCGTATATGTAAATAGTGCCGTATACGTGAATAGTACCGTATACGTGAATAGTGCTGTATATGTGAATAGTACCGTAAACGGTCGTATTCCCCAAGTACGAACCTGGCTCTGGTACCAATTGTTGCGCGAAAGCGTGTGAAAGAGTAAAATTATTGTACTGAAAAATCACACTAAGTTCAATTCCTAGGAAAGAGAGGTAGATCACGAAGATCACTTAAATACCAAGTCTTTCCTAGCCAGAATATCCCTCTATCGTAATTTAATAGCACAATAAATCACTACAATCACATTCACAAAATATGCAAAACAAATAATAAAGAACACCAGAATTTTAACGAGGTTCAGCAAATTTTGCCTACGTCCTCGGGCACTACCAAATATATTTCACTCCAAAAATTACAAGTGAAATTTACAAATAGAGAGAGAGAATAATGCCTTAAGTAGAGAATGGCAATTATGGGATGAAGAAAGTAAGAAATGGTTAGGCCTATTTATAGTTGAGGTTCAAGGATCAACTTGCAATGTCCCTATACAATTAGGGACCAAAATTGCAATTATCCCATGCCAACTTTTAACCCAACTTGCCAACCAATTTTACTTTCTACTTTCGGTGCCCACCCTTTTTGACTTTTCAAACAATGGGTGGGTTCCAATAAAAGATGTCTATAGTCAGAGAGTAATAATTAATTCTTTTATTGTGAAATATGGTGCAAATTCAACACTCGATAATACATTATTTATTCAAGAAAAAACATGACACATTTGACAAACCCCTTGCATTGACGAAAATTACAGTGTACTTAAAAGCTTGTTTTATTTAACGACTTTATGGTAATGGCAGCCCCCAACGTCGATGTCCCAACTTCAATCTCAAACGTATCATAACGTCGGAAAAGTTCCACCACAAACAACCTAGAAATCAACACCACAAATTCCTTACCGGCACACTGTTTATTCTCCACCGTCGGATGCTCCGTTTCCGGTCCGTTCGACCAAAACACATGTTTCAACAATTTCTCCCCTTCAACACCCATAAACCTCTCCGGTACAAACTCTTCAGCTCTTTCAAATATTCTCGGATCTTTGGTCGCAAACGGTTGGTACCCGAATAACATCTCCCCTTTTTTCACTTCGAAAACGGCGTCGTGACTTTCAATCAACAAATCCACCTTTGCTTTTGCATATTGCGCCGGCACCGGTGGTTCAATACGGAAAGCTTCGTACACCACCGATTTCATCAACGGCATTTGTTCCATAGCACCCAAACTTAATTCTCCACCATTGGATTTGATCACCGACCTGATCTCTTTTGCTAATGAACGGTGTAGGTCCGGTCCGGCATTACCGATCCATTTCAATATGTTAGGGAAGAAGATTTTCATGCCGCCGAAGGTATTAAAGCACGTAGCGAATAAAAGATTATGACAAGCTTCTTCACGTGAAATGCCCAGTTTTTCAGCTTCATCAAGAACCGAACCGGCCGATTCGTAGAAAAAATCGTATAATCTTTTGTAGTCTTTTTTCACAAGAAAAGATGGTATTGGAAACGTATGAATTAAAAGGTCTTCTATATATTTGGGTAAACCAAGGGAAAGAACCGGAGCGAGTTGAAATAATACCCATTTAGCGATCAAACTCGGACCGTCGGTTCCGAGTTTAGTATTAACCGGGTTTGAACCGAAATAAGCTCTTCCAAAGAAATTAAATGCAGCTTGTTCATTAGGTTTCTCAAAACTACTTTGGCCTTTTTCATTGAGTTCATTTTCGACCGTTTTGAATAACTCGGTTACTACTCGATTTCAAGAGAAAAAAAAGTAGTTGTTTGAGCTTAGTGTGTTTGGGTTCCGGCGGATCAAGATAGGATAAAATCCGATACCTGCCGGTGAGGTTGGTTGATGGCATGTAAGTACCGGTGAAAAGGTTTTTTTTTCTACTTTTGATACGTCGAAAAGGATTGGAAAGCTCTTTCCGTCGAGTAAAGCGATAACTTTAGGGTTCGAAGCGATGAATGGACCTGGTGGCATGTTGGTTCGGATTACCGTCGATTGGTATTTTTGAATTTTGGATTTGAAAAACTTGTCCCGACCTTGATTGTAGAAATAATCGAGCCGGTCTTTGATTGGACCAATGAAAGGTAACCCATAATCACCTGGGATTTTCTTCAGCGGAAGCTTGGTTTCTCCGGCTTCAGACGGGAGCATTGTATCGGAAACCGAGCTTGTAATTGGCTCAACAGTGGCATCACGTGAAGCCATTAGAAGGGTTTAAAGAATTACTGATTTCTTGAAAGAGAAGTATGGAATTAGCTAAAAGAAACAATTATGGCTTAGGAAAGGTGATGTGAATTGCAATTAGAGAGCCAAATCTAGTATGTACTTATAGTAGTGGCATGGCCAAGCAATGACAAAAACATTGATCACTCGGGAAATGTGTGCATTATTTGGAGTTAAAATTATGATGGATTGTGAAATCTACATCGTAGATATATGATTATTAAAAGAATTTAAGCTAAATTACATCTAAAACCATTAGATTATAAATAAATTTACGTTTTGGTAATTTAATTTTATAACATTATAAAATGATTATTGAAATATTAGAAAATTTTTACTTAAGTCACTAGACTGTTAAGGGTTTTTTTTTTCTAAAAGCCTAGCTAACAAACTCCAAGCGACGATTCGAAAATTGAAACGGTAGATTAGCACCCATCAATGAGTAGAAGAACGTACCTTAGATCTAGGTCGATTTTACGGTTAGTGTCGGTGATCATAGAAGCAAGTTGTTTGGATTTTAGTTTTGTTGAGTGTTTTGTCTGTCTGTCTCTAAAGGGTGTTAATTTCTCTATTTATATGATATGGTTTCCATATGTGACGTCGTAGCTAGACCCCTATGCATGTCAACACGTACTCTATTCTAGGATTAACACATGTTCTCTACATACAAGTTTGCTTGCATAATGGTGCGAACCCACCCCATACGAGTTCTTGGGAGGATGCGAACTCATTAAGTGCGGACCCAATATGAGAACTATGCAGGCTACGGGTCGACCCCAGTCGGGTAATCAGGTAGCGGGCCAATAATGGCGAACACCATAACATGTTTACAGATTTATGACGTTCAAAGTTGTTTTATAAAAAAAATGAATTGTAAAAGAGAATGTTATTTACCATTTTGTAACTTTTTGAAGTTGAGGAACTAAAACTTAAATTTACTAATAATTTAGTGACTTTGAGTATAATTTACCCAAAATTTATGATAAGCTTTTGAAAATATTTTCTATTTTAATAATAATACTAGTATATATGTCTTGATTATCTTGATGAGGAAAAAACAAAGGTCTTTTACACCACATTCACGTGTTAGTAGTTGTTGATATGTTTGAACCATGTGTTTAATTTATATGATACTCAAGTTTCTATTTATTTTTTATTTATAGCTCTAAAAGGTATTTTTAAAGAAAATTTTAAAAATCATTTAATATACTCGACTTATTTCGCATCCAATTCAAATTCTTACCGTTACAAAAATCGTATTTGATTAAACCTTTTTTAGAATTCCATCGTACCTACGATGTGTTTCTTACGGTAAATTTAGAAAATTTTTAAGAGAGGTCGGAATTAAATTATAATTTTATTATATATTATTTTATAATTTCATAATTTTTTTAAGCATAAAATAAATTATTATATACAAATACATGAAAAATAATGCAAATGCAATAAAGATTTTATTCGATCCACGAATCATAGCAACATCTTGGCCACCGTATTGGTTCCCATCTTCAATTATGGAGTGTTTCTGCTAAAATTTCATTTTTTTTCGACGGACGAATTTTTAAAAGGACTATATTATGATTTGTCTTCTAATTATACTCATTTTTTTCATTTTGATATTAAATTTTAATTTTTAAATTATTCCTAAACTATTATTTTGTCATAATTTTAAATCATCTTACTTAACGTTCATTCATATAATACAAATTTAGATGGATTCCTTCAAATAATCCATTATTTGAATCGGTATTACTTATTCAAATAATATATTTAGATATCTAAATTTCTCATCATTATTTTGTTATTTTTAGACTACTTTAAGATATTTCAAATATTATTGCAATCCTAACCCTAATTTCTCATCATTATTTTGTTATTTTTAGGTTTAAATTAGTTAAAATATTTACTTTCAAATTAGAAAAGGAAAGTAAATTTAAAAAGTAAATTGCGATAAGTTTAACTTCAATGACAATTTAATATCTCAAAGTTTTTTTATCCCAATTAAGTATATGTATTTTTCTACTAATATATGTCTCAAATATTAATTTATTTATTTAATGTAAATAACAAATTCAATATTACACTCAAACTCAAATTAAATTTTAATATCATCCGTAAATACGAAATGATATATTAATATTATTTTTTTACATTAACAGCATCTCCATTAAACATAATTACCTTCATATCTTACCTAAATCTTATCAATGAGGGACACATTTTCCCATGATTGATCAAATCGAGGCTTTTGTCTGTTCACTAATCATCTTGGACCCATTGGGGGGGGGGTCCAAATCTTCAATTGTAGAACAAAATTATAAATTTTATTTTCGGATCGACGTAATTTAAGAGGAAAAAACTCCTTTACTTCAATTAACTATATTGATTTTTTTTGTCAGTTAGATTTTAATTCAGTTGACGTTGATATTATTATCAATATAAGAGATTTTAATCATAGAGAAATTTTCATGAATTATATAGACTTTGATACTGCTGACATAAATAAGGGTCTTGGTTTGGCTCTGGATATTTTCTAAATATTAAATCGATTCCACTTTAAAATTATTGATTTTAATTATAATTATGTATTATTTATAATAATGAAATCTTGATATTATTGGTAAAAATTGCTGTCAAGATGGAAACCGAAATCATTGCTTCAAGAGGAGTTTTGCGAGATCATGTAGGAAAGTGGATTTTAGGCTTTAATAGGTGCTTGGGAAAGTGCTCAATTTTTTCTGCTGAACTATGAGGAACATTTGATGGTTTGAACATGCTACAGAGTTGGAATTATGAGAGAGTGTTGATTCAGACCAATAGTGTGGAGGTTGTGAAGGCCATTCAAGACCTTTTCTTGTCATCCTCGAATTCTGTTTTAACTACGTGGATTCATTTACTCTTGAAGAAGGTTGATCAATGGCTGCTATAGCATTTCCCTAGAGAAAGAAATAATGATGTTGATTACATAACAAAAATGGCTTTTGATAGAGAGGAGGGTTTGGTATTACTTGCACCTCCCCTCGATCGATTTCATATGTTTTAAGTTAGTGTAACTTTTGTTTTCTTTACACCAAAAAAAATTCATGTATTCATTTGAACCAAAATCAAAATTTCATATGTATAGTTACACCGAATTAAAGTTCATATATTAAATTACATATTAAATCAAAATTCATATGTAATTTTAAAATTTATTCAAAGAAATATAATAATAAATCAAACCAACTTATGTTATAATATTGACTTTTAATTAATCTACGTTAGAAATGATTTGACATATTACAATTGTTGCGCGGAAGCGTGTGAAAGAGTAAAATTATTGTACTGAAAAATCACACTAAGTTCAATTCCCAGGAAAGAGAGGTGATCACGAGGATCGCTTACATACCAGATCTTTCCTAGCCAGAATATCCCTCTATCGTAATTTAATAGCACAATAAATCACTACAATGACACTTGCAAAATATGCAGAACAAAAAATAAAGAACACTAGAATTTTAACGAGGTTCAGCAAATTTTGCCTACGTCCTCGGGCACTACCAAATATATTTCACTCCAAAAATACAAGGGAAAGTTTACAAATAGGGAGAGAGAACAATTGCCTTAAGTAGAGAATGGCAAGTGTGGGATGAAGAAAGTAAGAAATGGTTAGGCCTATTTATAGTTGAGGTTTAAGGATCAACTTGCAATGTCCCTATACAATTAGGGACCAAAATTGCAATTATCACATGCCAACTTTTAACCCAACTTGCCAACCAATCTTACTTTCTACTTTCGGTGCCCACCCTTTTTGACTTTTCAAACAATGTGGGTGGGTTCCAATAATCTCCACCTTGAAGATTTGATTAGGATAATCTTATCTTCACACAATTCTTTCTGCCTTTGACAACAATACTTGATAGTGCCTTATTCAACTGTTAAACTTGCAGGATACTAATCAAGTTCAAACAATGTTCGAACTTGGTTGCTGTTACCACCTTGGTCATCATATCTGCGGGATTATCTGCAGTCTTGATCTTCTGAAGACAAATTTTCCCCTATTCAATAATTTCCCACACAAAATGGAATCGTACATCGATATGTTTTGTACGTGCATGAAAGACTTGATTCTTTGCTAAATGAATAGCACTTTGACTATCACAATACACGTTAATATGCTCCTGAACCAACCCTAAGGTTTTAGCCATACCTTGTAACCAAATAGCCTCCTTTACAGCCTTTGTTACAGCCATGTACTCGGCTTCTGTGGTTGACAATGCAACTGTAGACTGTAGTGTAGACTTCCAACTTATTGGTCCTCTAGCAAGTGTAAACACATAACCGGTGGTTGATCTTCACTTGTCCAAATCACCGGCATAGTCAGAATCAACGTACCCAATAACACCTTTACCAAGTGTATTATCCTGCTTGAACAGTAATCCAACATCCACGGTCTTCTGAATATACTGTAGAATCCATTTCACAGCTTGCCAATGTCCTTTTCCAGGATTATGCATATACCTGCTCACTATACTAACTGCCTGTGAAATGTCGGGTCTTGTACACACCATTGCATACATCAAGCTACCCACTGCATTAGAATACGGAACTTGCAACATGTATTCTCGTTCCGTATTCGTCGAAGGAGATAGTTGTGCAGAAAGCTTGAAATGAGAAGCAACGGGGTACTTACAGGTTTTGTCTGCTCGTTCATGCCAAACTGCTGTAGTACCTTTTTCAAATACTGCTTCTGAGACAAGCTAACTCTATCATGAGCTCTATCTCTCCATATTTCCATGCCGAGAATCTTTTTAGCTTCTCCTAGATCTTTCATCTCAAACTCGAGATTGAGTTGAGTCTTCAATCTTTCAATCTCAACTTTGCTCTTAGATGCTATTAGCATATCATCAACATATAAGAGCAAGTATATGAAAGTTCCTTCTTGTAGCTTCTGAAAATACACGCAATGATCAAATTTACTTCTTGTGTACCTTTGCCCTTTCATGAACTGATCAAATCGCTTGTACCACTGCCTCGGAGATTGCTTCAATCCATAAAGCGACTTTGTCAGTTTGCAAACCCAATTTTCTTTTCCAGCAACCTTGAATCCATCTGGCTGAGTCATATAGATTTCCTCTTCCAAATCACCGTGTAAAAACGCGGTCTTCACATCAAGCTGAACTAGTTCAAGATCATATTGCGCAACCAAGGCTAGCAAAATTCGAATAGACGAATGCTTCACAACTGGAGAAAACACTTCATTGTAGTCTATTCCTTCTTTCTGAGCGTAACCCTTTACTACTAATCTAGCCTTGTATCGAATTTCATTTTTATCAGGAAATCCTTCCTTCTTTGCATATACCCATTTGCATCCAATTGCCTTCTTTCCCTTGAGTAGTGTCACCAACTCCCAGGTCTTATTTTTATGAAGAGACTGCATTTCTTCATTCATTGCTTGCTTCCACTTTACACCATCAGGGTTACTTATTACTTCTGTGTAAGTAGAAGGAACATCATCATCTGTAATTGGAAGTGCATAGGCCACTATATCATCAAAGCGAGCAGGCTTACGAATCTCTCTTCTTGGCCTTCTATATGCAATTGAATCTTGTTGCTGTAGAGGTTCTTGGGTAGGAACCTCTTCATCATTTGTCCCTTCAATATTAGCTGGATCATCGTTAACCTTTTCAAGCTCCACCTGCTGCAAAGTACTACTGGTTTTGTCATCCTTTTGTGAATCCTTGTACTTCAACATGGTTGATTCATCAAAAGTCACATCTCTACTGAAAACAATCTTCCTTGTATCAGGACACCAGAGACGATATCCTTTTACTCCATCAATTATACCCAAGAATAATGCTTTCTTTGCTCTTGGGTCTAACTTAGATTCTTTTACATGATAATATGCAGTGGAACCAAATACATGCAAAGAATCATAATCAGTAGCAGATTTACCAGTCCACATCTCCATAGGAGTTTTTCCATTTATTGCAGCTGGTGGCAAACGGTTAATTAGATGGCACGCATATGTAACTGCCTCAGCCCAAAATTCTTTGCCCAATCCAGCATTGGACAACATACATCGAACTTTCTCCAGTATAGTTCGATTCATTCGTTCTGCCACCCCATTTTGCTGTGGTGTATCCCGAACAGTGAAGTGTCGCACAATGCCCTCATCTTGGCATACTTGTAGAAATGGATCATTTTTGTACTCAGTACCATTATCTGATCGAAGTCGTTTGACCTTTCGACCAGTTTGAGTCTCCACCATCTTCTTCCATTTCAGAAATGTATCCAAAACTTCACTTTTTCTTTTCATTAGATACACCCATACTTTTCTTGAATAATCATCAACAAAAGTAACAAAATAGTGCATACCTCCCAAAGAAGCTATTTTGGTAGGTCCCCACACATCACTGTGAACGTAGTCCAGAATTCCTTTCGTATTGTGAATTGCTGGACCAAATTTTACCCTCTTCTGCTTGCCCAGAACACAATGTCAACAGAATTCCATTTTGCAAGAATTTGCACCTTTCAATAAGCCTTGCTTTACCAATGTCTGCAAAGCTTTTTCATCAGCATGTCCCAATCGCATATGCCATAATCTGATAGCCTCTGAATCTACATCTTTTGTAGAAACTGTTGATGTTGATCCATTAATTGTACTTCTATTTAAAAAATACAAGTTATTTCTTCTTGTGCCTTTCATCACCGTCAGTTGCCCAGCTACTACTTTTAGTAATCCATCTCTCAAAGTGATTGTGAGCCCTTTAGATTCTAGGGCACCTAATGAGATGAGATTTGTCTTCAGGCTAGGTACGTAGCGAACATCTGTCAAGACTTGGATTGAGCCGTCGTGATTCTTTAATTGGACTGTACCCACTCTCATTGTCTTACAAGCACTATCAGTGCCCATAAGAACAACTCCACCTTCTAGCTCTTTAAGACTAGAAAACCAGTCCTTATTAGGACACATATGGTAAGTACATCCTGAATCCAAAATCCACTCATCCGTTTGACATGCCATTGCCATGCCAACCAAGCTAAAGTCTGACTCCTCATCATGCTCCGCTACACACGCATTAGAAATAGCCTTGCCCTTTTGTAGCTTAAGACAATTCTTTTTCCAATGCCCTTTTTCACGGCAAAAGGCACATTCATCTTTGGCGGGTCTCCCTTTGGACTTTCCCCTTCTACCAGATTTACTGCTGTGTGAACGACCTCTTACTGTTAAGACTTCTGCGGTTGTATCTCTGTGATCTCTTTTATCTTTCTTTCGAGTCTCAGATCTATACAACGCACTACAGACTGCATCAAATGTGATCGTGTCCTTCCCATGAAGCAATGTGGTGGTAAGATGATCATATTCATCAGGAAGGGAATTCAACAACAATAATGCCTTGTCTTCATCTTCAAATTTCTCATCCAAATTTAGCAAGTCTGCTAAAATTTTATTGAATGAGTTCACATGGTCATTCATCGACATACCGGGTGCATACGTGAATCGATAAAGTTTCTTTTTCATATAAAGCCTATTTTCAAGACTTTTCGTTAGAAACTTTTCTTCCAGTGTATCCCATAACTTCTTCGCTGATGTCTCCCTCATGACAGAGTACTTCTGCTTTTTGGCCAAACATAGGCGGATTGTACCACACGCCTGTCTATTGATCTTGGCCCACTCCTTGTCATCCATCTTGTCAGGTTTTTCTTCAAGGGCTATATCTAGCTCTTGCTGACATAAGACATCCAGGATCTCACATTGCTACATACCAAAATTATTGGTACCGTTAAATTTCTCTACTTCAAATTTTGCATTTGTCACAGTAGTCCTTGCTGATGACGATGCTGCTGCCATTTTTCTTCTCAATCCCAACTACTGTATACGTGAACAGTACCGTATACGTGAATAGTGCCATATACGTAAATAGTACCGTATACATGAATAGTGCCGTATACGTGAATAGTACCGTAAACGGTCGTATTCCCCAAGTACGAACCTGGCTCTGGTACCAATTGTTGCGCGGAAGCGTGTGAAAGAGTAAAATTATTGTACTGAAAAATCACACTAAGTTCAATTCCCAGGAAAGAGAGGTGGATCACGAGGATCGCTTACATACCAGATCTTTCCTAGCCAGAATATCCCTCTATCGTAATTTAATAGCACAATAAATCACTACAATGACACTTGCAAAATATGCAGAACAAAAAATAAAGAACACTAGAATTTTAATGAGGTTCAGCAAATTTTGCCTACGTCCTCGGGCACTACCAAATATATTTCACTCCAAAAATACAAGTGAAAGTTTACAAATAGGGAGAGAGAACAATTGACTTAAGTAGAGAATGGCAAGTGTGGGATGAAGAAAGTAAGAAATGGTTAGGCCTATTTATAGTTGAGGTTTAAGGATCAACTTGCAATGTCCCTATACAATTAGGGACCAAAATTGCAATTATCACATGCCAACTTTTAACCCAACTTGCCAACCAATCTTACTTTCTACTTTCGGTGCCCACCCTTTTTGACTTTTCAAACAATGTGGGTGGGTTCCTATAATAATAATATCTTACGAACGATAAAAAAAAATTATAATAATATCTTAAATTTTAGCATTTGCATTAACAAATTTTATCGTCTCTAAAAGCTTGCAGCTCTCAACGACGTTATAGTGACGGCCACCCCCACCGGTGCCGGTCCGACTTCGACTTCAAACGTATCGTAACGTCTGAAAAATTCCACCACAAAAAGCCTAGACACCAACATCACGAAATCTTTACCCGCACATTGTTTATCTGCCACCGTAGGATGCTCAGTCTCCGGTCCATTAGACCAAAGCACATACTTCAACAACTTCTCCTCCTCGACACCCATAAACCAGTCGGGTACAAACTCCTCGGCTCTGTCAAATATGTTCGGATCCTTCGTCGCAAACGGTTGGTATCCGAACAACATCTCCCCTTCTTTCACTTCGTATACGGCATGGTGACTTTCAATCAAAAGATCTTTCTTCGCCTTCCCGTATTGAAACTGAACTGGAGGGTCGATACGAAACGATTCATACACCACGGATTTCATCAATGGCATTCGTTCCATTGCGGACAAGCTTAGTTCTCCGCCGTTTGATTTAATGACCGACCTGATCTCTTTTGCTAATGAAAGGTGTAGGTTTTCTCCGGCTAAACCAATCCATTTAAGCATAATCTGGAAGAACACTTTAATGCCGCCGAAAGAATTAAAGCACGTAGCGAATACAAGATTATGACAAGCTTCGTTACGTGAAATACCCATTTTTTCAGCTTCATCAAGAATTAAACCGGCCGATTCGTAGAAGAAATCGTATAATTTTTTGTAATCTTTTTTAATGAGAAAAGATGGTAATGGAAATGTATGGAGTAAAAGATCTTCTATATATGTGGGTAGACCAAGGGTGAAAATTGGGCCGAGTTGAAACAAAACCCATTTGTTAGCCAAACTTGGACCGTCAATTCCGAGTTTAGAATCAACTGGATTTGATTCAAAGAAAGCCCGAGCTAATAAATTAAAAGCAGCTTGTTCACTAGGTGTTTGGAAGCTACATTTACCTTTCTCCGCGAGTTCATTTTCCACCGTTTTGAATAACTCGGTGTAACACGCTTTGCTCTCGGGCAACACTCGGTCTCTACTTGATTTCAAGAGAAAAAAGAGAAGTTGTTTGAGTTTGGCATGTTTGGGTTCTGATGGGTCAAGATATGATAAAATCCGATACCCGCCGGTGAGGTAAGTTGAAGACATGTAAGTGCCAGTTAAAAGGTCTTTCTTTTCAACTTTCGATATGTCGAAAAGAATTGAAAAGCTCTTTCCGTCAAGTAAAGCGACAACTTTTGGGTTCGAAGAGATGAATGGACCTGGTGGCATGTTTGTTCGAAGTACAGTCGATTGGTATTTTTGGATTTTGAATTTGAAAAATTCGTCTCGACCTTGGTTGTAGAAATAATCAAGCCGGTCTTTGATTGCACCGATGAAAGGAAGTCCATAATCACCGGGAATTGACTTCAAAGGAAGCTCGGGTTTTTCAAGCTCGGAAACCGTCATTGACAGCCGACCTCGAACATTAGCACGTGGAGAAGATAATGTAGCACTAGAAGCCATTAGGAGGGTTTAATAGTGATAAAATTTCTTCAAAAGATAAATATAGCTTTGAAAAGATGGAATGGATTGCAAAAAAGAGAGCCATAAGTCTCTTTATTTATAGCACAATGGCATGGCAGACAACGACAAATAAACTACTCAAACGCCAACGTTGTACAGTCTCTTTGAGTTGAATTCTACATATGGGCGGCTTTTCATTTTTATCTTCATTACAAACTTTTTGGTTAAATTCTTCTTTTAGTCATTATACTTTTCAAATTTTAAAATTTTAGTCTTGATTTAAACAGTAGCAATTAAACCCGTTTGGTTAAACTCAACTACTAGTCTTGTACTCTGCGTAGAATTGTAATTTTAATTCCATATTATGCAATTAGATCATTATAAGTTCTTATACTTTTCGAATTTAAAAATTTTAATCTTGATGCAAATGCCAATCATTAATCCATTAATTGAATTTTTAGTGAGTAATATGTGGAAATAACAAGCTGACATATCATTACACATGATAATATGTTTGCAAGGATAATAAATTGAATAAGTTATTTGTTTGTGGTCCTTGCAAGAATTTGTAGTTATAATTGTTAAATACACCAATTAAAAATGTAAACACTAAAGGTACAATGAACCCATGACAAAAAGTTAAACAATTAATAAAGTGCATCCAGTTGAATATTTCACACAATACATTTCATCAATTGAATCCCTCAAAAAATTAAGGATAAATTATATTAGTAGTCATTTAACTATTAGTATTTTTTTTGGTCATCCAATTATGAAAAGTTACAAAATGGTCACTCAACCATTCAATTTGTCTTTTTGTCACTAGCTGGCTATCGGTGGTAGCTTTTAAAATTTGAATAATAGCAACATTAACCATTAACATTTATAATCTACGCCAAATTAGTCTTGATTTTAAAAAAAAATTATATGAATGTGGCAATATTTGAATGTGGCAATATTATATGAAAGTCAATTTTAAAATTTTGGGGTAAAAGAAAAGAAAATTTAAAAAATTCGAGTGGACAAAGTTTAATTTACCATATTATATATATATATATTTGAAATCATATTTTTATATATTTACATTAAGCACGAAAATGAAATTTTACATTCGCCCCTTTGACAAATTATTGGATTGGATGGATATCTTGATGCTTGAGAAATGAAAATTAATTAATATTTAATATTAAGTGATTTTTATTTTGATAAATATTTTTAATTTTAAATTAAAATATTTATTTTGATAAAGCAGTAGTAGACAACATTGATTTTTATTTGTTAACCCAAAAATTGGTAGATTTATAATTGTGATAATTCTTAAGTACCAAATAATATCTTAAATTTTATTTTTATTATTGTGATAATTCTTAATTATAGATATATATTTTTTGTAGTTAAAATTAATTTTATGATTTTCAATTTTAGTTTTTTTAATTTAATTTAAATTTAGATTTGGCCAATTATTTCAGCCTAACTCACCCCAAATTTAAATTAAACACAAATAATAATTTAAAATATATAAAATTATATATACCAAAGTCGATTGAGTCGTTTAATCCCGTTTTGGATTTTATTTACAAATAATCGACTAATTTAACTATTTTAACTTAACTTTATATCGATTTAGTCAAATTTATTGAATTAACCAAAATCGAAGAAAATTGAATGTGTCAAGTCAAGTTACACCAATTTTTTTTTAACCATTATGTGTTAGTAAAAAATTAGTTTTAATATGTAATATTTTAATAGTTAAATATCCATGATCTTATGGCCAAAAACTAGTTGTTTAATTGTACACCTTAATGGGTAGAAGTAGTTCGATAATCATCTATGTTTAGGGGAATTGTAACACCCCTTCACCCGCATTCGTCGCCGGATTAGGGTTACAAGGTATAACTGAACATAGCACAAATCAAAACAGGCATTTACTGTCTTTCTTGTTTCATAATTCAATCTTATCACTATACTTACATAAAAACATTTAATAATAATATAATATAATTTATAAATCTAAAACATATAACTTTATTTAATTAACTAAAGTTCAATGAACCTCACAACTTAATATTCATACGCAATTCATGTTTAAAAAATTTTATTTAAAACATGTCAATGTCCATTATTTATTCACATTAACAAAATAAAAAATGTGCAACAAATCAAGTTGCATGCGCTTAATGTTTGTAATAATATTAAACTAAATGACTTCAAATATTGACATTTACCTCCTGTAAACATGCTTTAATTAAAATCTTTACATTTCATGCATCGAATAAATACCAATCCAACTATCACATAGACTAACTATTAAACATATTATTTTTATAAATTTCTGAATAGACCTCTCCATGGGTCGGGACAGGCCGGGCCTAGAAAAATTTTTTGGCCCGCCTCATAGGCCCGGGCCCGGCCTGAAATATGTGCTTGAAATTTTGCCCAGGCCCGGCCCGGGAAAATATCATAATCCCGAGCCCGGCCCGGCCCATTTTTTAATAAACATTAAAAATTATTTTAAAAGTATTTTAAAATTAAAAATAAAAATAAAAAATATATATTTATTATATTCGGGCCGGGCCCAGGCCAAAAAAGTGGTACCCGAGGCCCGGCCCGTTTTTTAAACGGGCCTCATTTTTTTGCCTAAGCCCATATTTCGGGCCTATATTTTTACCCGAACCCTCCCATATTTCGGGCGGGCCGTCGAGTCGGGCCGGGCCGCCCGGCCCATGGACAGGTCTATTTCTGAATATGCACAAAGTCACATATATCAACAATGTTACAATAACTAGATTTAATTTGTTATTTTATATATATATATACCATAGTTCATGGCTTTAGTACACACATTTTCAAATTTTAAATTAAAACCAAGGCTAACCTATACATGCCATAGTTCCAAAAGAGAATTTATCTTATCATATACCGTAGTTAGTCGATAGTGTGATAGGCTTCACCGACAGATCCTCGAGCTCGTAACGACTTTAAAATCTATAAAACAAAGTAAACAAATATAAACACACATTAAGCTAATTGAAGCTTAGTAAGTCATAAGCATAAACACGTATAATAATTATGACTTGTAACATTGTATTAATAAATCTAAAATTTACATCATTCATAGAAATGAGATATCAGTCACTACTATATTATGCATTATTCACATGTACAAAATACATGGCCGAATATGGTCTTTCATAAACACATATAAACTTTTACCCTTGTCATCATAAATAATACTATAAACCAAATTAAATTTGTATAAAATCATGATATTTCACAGCTTATATTGACAAATCTTATATAATGTCAAGAAATCAACTCACCTCGTTTTTATATAGACAATTAACTAACACATACTTGAGCAGATAGTTCAATTTCACATTCAGTTTTCACTTAACATTGCCCGTTGAATCGTTCAGAATTAAAACGGATACGTGGATAGTCAGACAGCTTGTACAATACCAACGTCCTAGACGTGGTCTTACATGTAAATACAGATCGATGCCACTGTCCCAGACAGGGTCTTACACGAAAACACAAGTCGATGCCAACGTCCCAGACGTGGTCTTACATGAGAACACATATCGGAAATCCTATGTCCTAACATAAGTATCCTTGCTATTCCTAGGGTTCGTACGGGACTTCCGAATACTAAATCTCGAATGAATCGAACTTGGAATTTAATCTCCCAATCATATATGCATTCGGCAATATCAAAGAAAAATTCATGATAAACTCATTCATAATATAGTATAAATATATATCATAATTTATCAACATTCATATGCTTATCGACTTACCTAGGATGTCGTCGACTGCTAAATCGGCTACTCGACCACTTTTATCTTTCCCTAATCCAATTCCGATTTCTTTAATTCTTGATCTAAACATATTCAAATTAAGCTTATTTAAACACCATTCTATTCAATTTAGCCTAAAAACACATGAATGGGTAAATTACAATTTTTCCCCTAACATTTCACACTTTTTACAATTTAATCCTTTTTGCTCAAAACACAAAATACACAAAATTTGACTACACTCCTTAAGGGCCGAATATTCCTAGTGTCCATACAACTCCATATTTTTCATTTATTTAGCATTTTATTGCCTCAAAAATTTATTTTCACAATTTGAACCTAATTACTCAATTTCACCAAAAATTCAAAAACAAAACATGTTAATCTAACAAATATATTTCATATTTCACCTACTAATATCATAAAACTCAAACATTCATCAATGGCACATTTCAAAATCATCCACAATTCACAAAATTAAGACATGGGTTTTGAAGAACACGAAGCAACAATCTCAAAAACGTAAAAATTATCAAAAACTGAACAAAACACATACCTAAATCAAAGGACACAAGGGCCGATCCTAGCTTTCTTCTTTTCTTTCTTTTTCTTTTTGATGTTTCGGCTATGGATGAACTATTGCATGGTTCTTTTATTTTATGTTTTTTTTATTAACATTATATTAACATTATTATTTTACTAAGTTAATCTTTATTAATTTATATATATAACATATAATATAAGGTCATTCTTGCCATCCACTAACTTATATAGTGGGCTAATTGCATCATAGAACCTCCAAATTATAAAGACAACAACAATTAGGCACTTTCATATTTAACCACTAAATTTTCATTTTACGCGATTAAGCCATTATCTCAAATTAAGCACACAAACAATAAAATTAATTCACGAAAATTTCACACATGTAAATTCACACATAATAAACACAGAATAAAAATATTAAAATAATTTTTAGACTCTAATGTCTGGTCCCAAAACCACTGTTCCGATTTGGGCCAAAATCGGGCTGTTACAGGAATTTATTCAGAAAGTTAATGCATTATTTTTAATCTTGTACAACGAAGGATTTAAATCCGACTATTCGTCGATGTAACAACCTCACACTTGCATTGAAGATTTAAATCACTATTCATTAATTTTTTCCTCTAAAAACTGAACTTATAAAATTAAGTGACTCGCTAACTTATACAAGTCTCTCATATATAAATATTGTCGTACTTGTCGAAATACAAATTATTTACAATATTAATCCCACCAAATTAAGTAGCCAATAACAAGACTATCAATATTCTAACGAAGTCTAGAGTAATTCAGAGATCTCTAAGATATTCCATGTGGTGTCAAAAAAATTGAATTACTAGAAAAAAAACAAAATTGAATAGTTGAGTAATAATTTTGTAACTTTTCTTAATTAGGTGACAAAAAATTTACTAATAATTGGATGACTACTAGTGTAGTTTACCCAAAATTTTAAAATTGAAAAAATATATATAGAGAAATTTAAAATAATCAAATCAAATTAAATGAATATATTAATTAATAATAAAATTTAACCAATTTTATTTAAATAATACAAGAATTGGCTACATATTTTAATTATCGAAACAAAGATGGTTATGGTCGAGAGTAATAATTAATCCTTTTACTGTGATTCTTTTTCGAAATTATAATACATTATTTATTCAAGAAAAAACATGACACATTTGACAAAGCCCTTGCATTGACGAAAATTACAGTGTACTTAAAAGCTTGTTTTATTTAACGACTTTATGGTAATGGCGGCCCCCAACGTCGATGTCCCAACTTCAATCTCAAACGTATCGTAACGTCGGAAAAGTTCCACCACAAACAACCTAGAAATCAACACCACAAATTCCTTACCGGCACACTGTTTATTCTCCACCGTCGGATGCTCCGTTTCCGGTCCGTTCGACCAAAACACATGTTTCAACAATTTCTCCCCTTCAACACCCATAAACCTCTCCGGTACAAACTCTTCAGCTCTTTCAAATATTATCGGATCTTTGGTCGCAAACGGTTGGTACCCGAATAACATCTCCCCTTTTTTCACTTCGAAAACGGCGTCGTGACTTTCAATCAACAAATCCTCCTTTGCTTTTGCATATTGCGCCGGCACCGGTGGTTCAATACGGAAAGCTTCGTACACCACCGATTTCATCAACGGCATTTGTTCCATTGCACCCAAACTTAGTTCTCCACCATTGGATTTGATCACCGACCTGATCTCTTTTGCTAATGAACGGTGTAGGTCCGGTCCGGCATTACCGATCCATTTCAATATGTTGGGGAAGAAGATTTTCATGCCGCCGAAGGTATTAAAGCACGTAGCGAATAAAAGATTATGACAAGCTTCTTCACGTGAAATGCCCATTTTTTCAGCTTCATCAAGAACCGAACCGGCCGATTCGTAGAAAAAATCGTATAATCTTTTGTAGTCTTTTTTCACAAGAAAAGATGGTAACGGAAACGTATGAATTAAAAGGTCTTCTATATATTTGGGTAAACCAAGGGAAAGAACCGGAGCAAGTTGAAATAATACCCATTTAGCGATCAAACTCGGACCGTCGGTTCCGAGTTTAGTATCAACCGGGTTTGAACCGAAATAAGCTCTACCTAAGAAATTAAATGCAGCTTGTTCATTAGGTTTCTCAAAACTACTTTGGCCTTTTTCATTGAGTTCATTTTCGACCGTTTTGAATAACTCAGTGTAACACGCTTCAAACTCAGGGAAAACTCGGTTACTACTCGATTTCAAGAGAAAAAAAAGTAGTTGTTTGAGCATAGTGTGTGTGGGTTCCGACGGATCAAGATAGGATAAAATCCGATACCCGCCGGTGAGGTTGGTTGATGGCATGTAAGTACCAGTGAAAAGGTTTTCTTTTTCGACTTTTGATACGTCGAAAAGGATTGGAAAGCTCTTTCCGTCAAGTAAAGCAATAACTTTAGGGTTCGAAGCGATGAATGGACCTGGTGGCATGTTGGTTCGGATTACTGTCGATTGGTATTTTTGAATTTTGGATTTGAAAAATTTGTCCCGACCTTGGTTGTAGAAATAATCGAGCCGGTCTTTGATTGGACCAATGAAAGGTAACCCATAATCACCTGGGATTTTCTTCACCGGAAGCTTGGTTTCTCCGGTTTCAGACGGGAGCATTGTATCGGAAACCGAGCTTGTAATTGGCTCAACAGTGGCATCACGTGAAGCCATTAGAAGGGTTTAAAGAATTACTGATTTCTTGAAAGAGAAGTATGGAATTAGCTAAAAGAAACAAATATGGCTTAGGAAAGGTGATGTGAATTGCAATTAGAGAGCCAAATCTAGTATGTACTTATAGTAGTGGCATGGCCAAGCAATGACAAAAACATTGATCACTCGGGAAATGTGTGCATTATTTGGAGTTAAAATTATGATGGATTGTGAAATCTACATCGTAGATATATGATTATTAAAAGAATTTAAGCTAAATTACATCTAAAATCATTAGATTATAAATAAATTTACGTTTTGGTCATTCAATTTTATAAAGTTATAAAACGGTTATTAAAATATTAGAATATTTTTATTTAAGTCACTAGACTGTTATAAGGTTTTTTTTTCTAAAAGTCTAGCTAACAAACTCCAAGCAACAATTCGAAAATTGATACGGTAGATTAGTATCCATCAATGAGTAGAAGAACGTAACTTAGATCTAAGTCGATTTTACGGTTAGTGCCAGAGATCATAGAAACAAGTTGTTTGGATTTCTGTCTGTCTCTAAAGGGTGTTAATTTCTCTATTTATATGATATGGTTTCCAGATGTGATGTCGTAGGTAGGCCCCCAAGCATGCCAACACGTACTTTATTCTAGGATTAAGACATGTTCTCTACATACAAATTTGCTTGCATAATGATGCGAAACCACCCCATACGAGTTCATGGGAGGATGCGAACTCGTCAAGTGCGGACCCAATATGAGAACTATGAAGGCTACGGGTCGACCCCAGTCGAGTAATCAGGTAGCGGGTCGATAATAGCGAACACCATAACAGGTTTACAGATTTGTGACGTTCAAAGTTGTTTTATAAAAAAAATGAATTGTAAAAGAGAAGATTATTTACCATTTTGTAACTTTTTGAAATTGAGAGACTAAAACTTAAATTTACTAATAATTTAGTGTCGGCTTTGGGTATAATTTACCCAAAAGTTATGATAAGCTTTTGAAAATATTTTTCTATTTTAATAATAATACTAGTATATGACATATTTTACTTGTGTCTTGATTATCTTGATGAGGAAAAAAACAAAGGTCTTTTACACCACATGCACGTGTTAGTAGTTGTTGATATGTTCGAACTATACTGTGTTTAATTTATATGATACTCAAGTTTCTATTTATTTTTTATTTATAGCTCTAAAAGGTATTTTTAAAGAAAAATTTAAAAAATCACTTAATTTACTCGACTTATTTCGCATCCAGTTCAAATTCTTACCGTTACGGAAATCGTATTTGATTAAACCTTTTTTGGAATTCTATCGTACCTACAATGTGTTTCTTACGGTAAATTCAAAAAAAATTTAAGAGAAGTCGGAATTGAATTATAATTTTATCATATATTATTTTATAATTTTATAATTTTTGTAATGTGCATCAAATAAATTATCATATACAAATACATGAAAAATAATGCAAATGCAATAAAGATTTTATTCGGTCCACGAATCATAGCAACATCTTGGCCACCGTATTGGTTCCCATCTTCAATTATGGAGTTTTTCTGCTAAAATTTCATTTTTTTTGGACGGACGAATTTTTAAAGGATTATATTATGATTTGTCTTCTAATTATACTCATTTTTTTCATTTTGATATTAAAATTTAAATTTTAAATTATTCCTAAACTATTATTTTGTTATAATTTTAAATCGTCTCACTTAACGTTCATTCGTATAATATGTTAAAATTACAATTTGCTGCGAATTTAGATGGATTCCTTCGAATATCCATTACTTGAATCGGTATTACTTATTCAAATAACATATTCAGATATCCGAATTCACAATTTTAATACAGATCTGATTCAAATAATATGTAGATAATTTGAATTTATTGATTATAATATACTTAAATTTCGCTTTCTACAAGGTTTGAACTCAAAAGTTTTTTTATTTATTTTAATATTGAGAAATATTTAAATATTTTAGTATAGTTTTAGTTGGACATTTAAATATTATCATTTCAACAATATGCTAGATATTGAGCTCGACGTTTATCGATGTTGAGTTTAGACTACTTTAAGATATTTCAAATATTATTGCAATCCTAACCCTAATTTCTCATCATTATTTTGTTATTTTTAGATTTAAATTAGTTAAAATATTTACTTTCAAATTAGAAAAGGAAAGTAAATTTAAAAAGTAAATTGCGATAAATTTAACTTCATTGACAATTTAATATCTCAAAATTTTTTTTTGTCCTCAATTAAGTATCTGTATTTTTTACTAATATATGTGTTAAATATTAATTAATTTATTTAATGTAAATAACAATTTAAATAATAAACTCAAACTCAAATTAAATATTAATATCATACGTAAATACGAAATAATATATTAATATTATTTTTTACATTAACACCATTTTCATTAAACATAATTACCTTCATATCTTACCTAAATCTTATCAATGAGGGGCACATTTTCCCATGATTGATCAAATCGAGGCTTTTGTCTGTTCACTAAAAATCTTGGACCCTTTGGGGGTGGTCCAAATCTTCAATTGAAGAACAAAATTATAAATTTTATTTTCGGATGGACGTAATTTAAGGGGAAAAAATCCTTTCACTTCAATGAACTATTAATTTTGTTGATGTTGATGTTGTTACTAATATAAGAGAATTTAGGTTCATCTATAGATTATGGTAATTCTAAGTATTGAAACTTTCAAATACTTTTATAATTAAATTAAATTAAAAAAATTATATTGATAATTACAAAAAATAGAACGTCGATAATGACAATATATCGTAAAGAAAAGAAAGAAAAATAAAACATGTAAAATTTTACGTGAATCTTTTCGAGAAAAACTCATGAGTAGAGGAGAAGAAAATTCACTATGTCAAATTTAAATGATGCAAGAAGAGACCCGATTATATCTATTTATAGGTTTGAAAACATTATTCTAATCAAAGTCAAATAGAAGTAATGCAGTAAGATTAAAACACATTATTCTAATCAACATCAAATAGAGAAAATTAACTTCTATACAGATTTTACTTGTGCAGCCCGGAGGCCCCTGCACCCCCGGTTGCGACCCCAGTCCAGTATTTTGCTTATTGAGGATCTACGATGGGCTGCGGCCTTTGTCTTCGTAGATTCCCTTATCTTGTCGCTTATATTTATTTTAACAAGAATTTAGGTCATACAACTTCTAACAATAACGTTAATATATTTTATCAAAATGATCATTAAAGAAAAATACTAATTGTATCAATTATTAAATTAAAATTTTTAAATTTAAAAATAAAAATTAAAAATAATTCTTTTTATATAATTGGAAGATAAGAATGGGTTGCTAGAGAATGAATCCGAACTCTGATACCTACAACATAATACTCTTACTACTACATCAAAAGATTGTTGACAAATTAAAATCAACACATTATGAGCTGTATACCAGTTGTACTTTTTATTGCATATTTTTCTCTTTTCTATTCATCTAAATAAAATTTTACAAAATTTATTTAAAAAATCGAAAATAATATTCAGAAGTAAATATGAGGGGAAAGTAGGGACATCGAAATTTAGATTGAATTTATAAATAAAAAATATAAATGAATGTATAATAAAATTACATTTTAATCTTTTAAAAATAAAAAAATTGTATTTAAATCTTTTAAAAATAATAAAATTATATTCTATTCCTTCAAAATTTATAATTAAAATTCGATTTGCTCTAAAAAAAATATTACGAATTCTCCCAAATAATCAATCGAAAGACGTTTCCATATATTCTAGTTTTACGAATTTGAGACATAACCATCATTCTCTCGTCATTTCCATTCATAAATTAAAATGGCACGTTTTACAAGCATGTAATATGAAAAAAATATATAAATATATTACATGCATTTAACAAAGACAATTACACCAACAAACTGTGGATAAATATAAGATTAAATTTTTTATATTAAAATTTTTATCTATTTTTATCATTAAAAATTAATGTAATTGACAAAATAATCAAACAGTGACATATGTTGTGTCACGTATACCTCTTGTTAACATACAAAGGCCTGTTTCCAATAATAAAATTGGATGAAATTTTTAATAGAAAAACGAATTTACTCTTTAGTTTAACATACAATGATTAGTTTACTCATCTTTTTAAAGGAAAACACAAGGACCTCCATAGTAATTTTACCACAATTACTTTCAAAGGATTTTATTTATTCCACCATCATTTTCAAAATGTGGGTAAATTACATTAAAAGAAATATTTATGTCAGTTTATTTTAATGTGTTCTGTCATTGAACTTATCTACTTTGTTGGCATCTTATATTTAAATCTTTTAAAGGATTTTATTAATTTCACCATCATTTTCATAATGTGGTTAAATTACATAAAAGAAGTATTTATGTCAATTTATTTTAACTTGTTTTACCATTGAGATTATCAACTACTTTGTTGAGAGATATTATTATCTTTTTAATTTAGTAATTAAGGTTCTTTATCATGTAATTTAATATTTTTTAATTTAGTTATTGAATTTATATTTCGATGTGGTATTTTAATGTTATGTCACGTTATTATCTAAAATTCAAAATATATGTGTCAATTGAGTCTTAATTCGTTTGGCATATGCATTGCAGATGGACGTGGGTTCAAGTGCGCTAAAGCACATTATCCTCCTATTTATGGGTTGATAAGGGGCTATGGGTAGTTTTAGACACAGTGTTAAAAAGAACAAATATAATCTTTTATTTTTATATGATGACTTGAAATAATTTTAGAATATCACATCATCACGCTTTAATAGAATACAAATTTACGGATAAAATTAAAAAAGTATTTTCAATTTCAAAAGTTTAAATGCTAAATTGAATTGAACTATTAAGTTTAAGAAAGATATGGAATAAAAAGGTGGTGGGGGTCTTTTTCTAGGACCATTTGGATGTCTATCTAAATACAAATCTGGCTGTATTGTGGCACCAAAAATGCCAGTGCTTACTCGTATTTTGTCTTTGTTTTTTTTATTACAAAACATGCTTTAAATTTTTGCCTTTTTCAGAAATAATTGTTAAAATTCAGTGCATTATTTTATTATCCTATTATTTTTTTAATATATAAATCATAGAGAAACTTTCATGAATTATATAGACTTTGATACTGCTGACAGAAATAAGGGTCTTGGTTTGGCTCTGGATATTTTTTAAATATTAAATCGATTCCACTTTATAATCCTTGATTTTAATTATAATTATGTATTATTTATAATAATGAAATCTCGATATTATTGGTAAAAATTGCAGCCTTGAAGTTTGAAGATTCGGGTTTGAGTCTCTCCTTTAAGATTTGTGATGTGTGAGTCTTCCTTTCATCATATGCGTATGTTTTGTGTGAGTTTTATCTGGTGCTTCATCTGATGTACTTTGTATTAACAAGGAGCTCGATCCAAAATCATCATAAAAATAAGTGTTTTCACTCTTTGAAACCAAAATTTAGTTCAAAAATTTTAATTTGGTTTTTAAAAAAGATTATACATGAAATTTGATATAACATGCAATATCATATATGAATTTTGATTTTGAGTAATTTTACACATAAAATTTTGATTTGATTCAATTTTCACGAATCACTAACAAAGTTATCGAACTAACACTATTTTACGTTGATATATTGTATACATAAATATTTATATTAATCTAATATGAAAATAAATATATGTATTTATTTCTTGAAATGTGTACAATTAAATCAAAATTAAAATTTTATGTATACATATAAATCGTAATTCAAGTTTCATATATATAATTATATATTGGACCAAAGTTCATGTATATATTTGATATTTATAAAAAAAATTAGATTTAAGACATGACATGTTGTTAAGCAAATAATAAATAACCCAATTTCCCACATGTCATACATTCTAATGGGCTAAAACCCCAAAACCCACCTCGTGGGGGGTTTAACCCCAAAACCCACCTTGTGGGGGGTTTAAGAAATGAACAAAAACAAACCATCTTCATCAACCAATTCCCCTAAAACCCTAAAAAATGGAACTTCAATCCGTTTGCCATAGCTTTCATGTCCCAAATTTCAAATTCCCCAATCATCGTCGCTTTCCCTTTCAATCTGTAAGTAAATTCTCTCCCAAATTTCCCCTTTTTGATTTTTTTACCCTTAAATTAGTTTCATCAATGGCAGAAACTAACTCTTCGTCTCCAATTTCCAGAATTTGAAGCCCCCTATCACCAACCCCACACTAAGAACTCGAAATCCCAGGCTTCAACATGTATCAAAATGTAATCTTTTTGAGTTTTTATTTCTAGGTTTTTACCTTTTTAGTGTTTCAACCATGTTAATTTTTTTTAAAATTCAGGGTCTTTTACACGTGAAGTGAAAAAGATAGTGTGTGCTTCTGGTTCTAATTCAAACCCAATATCTGTTGGGGTTGAACCGTTTCGTGGTAAATCCGGTTCAGTTTCCTTCCATGGGTTAACTCATCAGCTTGTTGAAGAGAACAAATTAATGTCAGCTCCATTCCAAGAAGAAAAAGGATCTTTACTTTGGGTATTAGCACCCGTTGCATTGATTTGTTCATTGATTGTTCCTCAATTTTTCTTTAGCAATGCAATTGAAGCTTTCTTCAAGGATGAGACACTCATAGGTACTTTACAATTCAACTTAAAATACTTTTTTTTTTGCTTGCTTTAACGTAGATGGTTTTTTGAATTCGGCAGCTTTGCGTTCTGTTCATATTTTTGCCTATAGTTATTAGTGAAAAAAGGAAGGTTGAGATGAAAACATGTCATTGCTATAGCTTTTAAGTTTTTGTTTGAGCTCCACATTGAGATAAACCATTGAAAATGTTATCCTGTCGTAGGATCTTTACTTGGACTGATACGGTGTTTCATTGATGTAATTGCATTGCTTGATTTCAAGTTTCAACCCTTTGTTTCCCTTGTTAGTAGTAACTTCCGTAGACGTTTTGGCCTATAAGTGTTAGAGAAAAAGGGGGTCAATACAAAACATGCCATTGCCGTCACGGGATCGTTACTTGGCTCGATACAGTGTTTCATGGATTTAATTAGGTTGCATGATTTCAAGTTTCAACCCTTTTTTCCCCTTCTTGTTTTATGCGGTAGTAGTATCTTCCGTAGACATTTTGGGCTATAAGTATTAGAGAAAAAAGGGGGTTAATACAAAACACGCCATTGCTATTAGCTTAAAAAAAGGGGGTAATTCAGTGTGTCTTGTTTGAATAAGAACTGATTTCGTTGTATTGCATGATTATGTCTTTGCAGAAATTGTCTCATCGTTTTCCTTTGAAGTGATGTTCTATATCGGTCTTGGGATGTTCCTACTTGTGACTGATCATGTTCAAAGACCATATTTACAATTCAGCGCCAAGAGATGGGGTCTCATTACCGGACTCAAGGGGTACCTAACATCAGCATTCTTGTCAATGGGTTTCAAGGTTATTGCTCCTCTCATTGCCGTCTACGTAACTTGGCCGGTGCTCGGCTTCCCAACATTGGTTGCAGTGGCTCCTTTCCTAGCAGGCTGCGCCGCTCAATTTGCATTTGAGATGGCTCTCGAAAAACGACAGTCATCCTGTTGGCCCCTCGTTCCTATTATTTTCGAGGTATTTGGTTTTTCACTGGATTCACTCATTCAAATTCATTCTAAAAGATCAAATAAGATGATCGATGACTTTCTAATTAATATTGCAGGTGTATAGATTGTATCAGTTGACAAGAGCTACTCAATTCATTCAACACTTTTTGTTGTTGATGAAAGATTCACCGAGAACCCCAGAGATGTTCGAGAGAGGTGGTGCACTGATTGGAATGATCGGAACTTTCCAAGCCCTTGCCGTGGTTTGCCTTTGGTCGTTGATGACATTTCTCCTAAGGCTTTTTCCTTCTAGACCTGTTGCAGAGAACTATTGATATTTGTAAGTTTGGTTTTACAATATCCATGGTTCTTTGTTGGTTATAAATCTTCAAATAATGCTCCATGCATATCCATGAAACTCCGATCAATGCACGTTCGTTTGAAGTACATAACTGAGAAATTTTGGGGTCATCCTCGAAAATGGGGATACCATTAGTAACGGAAGCCTTTCATTTCTTTTTCTTTTTTCATAAACGAAAGAGTATTTCTTAAATATTCGATTTAGTCCTCTCAAGACTAAAGATGATATAATATGTTCTTGAAATGCTTTTGCTTTGAACATAATGAACTACTCTAGTTCTTCAAGGGCCTTTATTGTAGTACTTATTCTTTTAGGGGCGTGTGGTTGCGAAGATTACTTTGAGCCGATAATCTTAGTGCTAAGATTCCGGAATATAGAAGTACTCTCAATATTAAGTAATATTATATTCCGATAATCCTATTATCTCGTTTTTTTTTCTATAAAAAATTTATTGTAATTTTATAGATGTTTTTTGTTGTGTATTTCAAAGAATTTTAATTTCAAAGTAGAATATGCCCTCCATATGTTTCGGACAATTAAGTCAAATGATGCTTTGGTATAATTCTAAATGAATTTGGAATCAAAATCATTGAAAATGTAACATAAAAATAAATATGTCAAAATTTTACAATTAATTTTAAACATGCTAAAACAATAACACAAATATACTCTTCTTTTTGTTCTTTTTTCTTCCCTATTTTCACTCTTTTCTTTTACTTCTTTCTTCATAACACATCATGAAACCTAAATGTTTAGGGATAGCAATGAATAATACGAATATTTAGATTAATACAAATAAAATCGACACAAAACCGACTCTCTTTTTTCATAAACGAAATTGTCTTTTTTAGGTAAAAGTACTATGGAGGTTCTTATACGGAGTCAGAATGTATTTTATCCCTTTCTACTAAAAAATGGGTATATTAGTTTCTGTATGTTAGATCAAAGTGTAAATTAGTCATTCTATTAAAAGTTTCATCAATTTCTACTATTAAAAATTGGTCTTTGTATATCAACATGAGTTACACGTTAGGTGTCATTGTCTTGTTATTTTATCAATCATGTTAATTTTTATCAATAAAAATGAATAAAATTTTTAACAAAAAATTAATTTACTCTTTAATTTAACATATATAGACTAATTTACTCAATTTTTAAAGTTAAAAGGACATTAAAAAAATAAATAATTTCCTTAAAAAGTCTTGGAAAAATACTTTTAACATCACGACAGAATCTAAGATGTTTCGTAGAAAACAGCTGTCTTGTTATTATTATTATTATTATTATAAACAAGAAATAAATATCTCTCTTTTTTTTATGTGAAATAAATAAATATCCTCTTCAAACAACGGTGGTAATTAATTCCCACGATTTTCATTACAGACAAAGTTGGAAGTAAATGGTCAAAACACCAATCACTAATCAACACGTGTTGCCGCCGATTATTTTCCGTCGACTTAACCTCCAATTTCCTCGGCAATGGTAAGCAGCCAGCCCTTTTGTTCTATGCATATGAAAAATAAAATAAATAAATAAAATACTCCGAAATTTAGGGGCTGACACGTGTTTGGCTCACAGTTAATCTGAGCCCACGGCAAGAGAAAATTGAAAATCGCCACGTGATGTAATATAGATTTCTTATGGTCAAAATTTGATTTTAGTCCTTCTACTTTATTTAAATTTGGAATTTAGTCTTTGTGCTTTAATTTTATATAATTTAACTTTTTTGCTTTTATAATATCATTAGTTAGTCCAAATAATTAATACAGTTAACTATTTTAGTTAAAATTTTGCTTCTTTCTTCGTTCTTTGTGTTGCTTTCCTTGATTGAGCAATATTACACTATGTTTGGTTGGGTGTATTGGATTAGCCAATACACCCCTAATCCGTGGGCCCCACTTAAGCCCCTCTTAAGCAGTTGTTTGGTTCAATGTATTGACTAATACACCCCTAATACGTTACGGCCCTAATCCCCGAAAATCTCTGTTTTCTAATCCCTGGCTCCTCCTCAGTTTACATCCGTTTTAGTTTCACACCCTAATTTGCCCTCTGTTTCCTGGGTTTGTCTCTCCTTTATCTCCTTCATTGCTTGCTTCGCCTTCGGCCAGTAGCCCCAATTTCTTGCTTCGCCTTTATCTACTTTCTTTGTTTTCTGTAACATACTGAAGTTTCAACCCAGAAGCCCCAAATTCTTCTCCTTTCTTTCTTTGTTTTCAGTAACAGACCCAGAAGTTTGCACCTAAGTGTTTTCATTTAGGGCATATTATCGGTCCGTATTTCATAAGATTTGAAGGAGGGACAATTTCCTTACTTGCCCTCTAGCTCTGGCTCTATATGCCAACCTCATTTTCGTTGCCATCCTAGCCATCCGTTTTGGGCGTCTAATATATATAGCCAATTGGTTCAAATTCAATATCTTTCAATGCAATAGTTATATGACAAATTGATCTTTTATTATATAATTCTATCCTTGAGCGCTCGAGGTTTTAGTTATTTTAGAGTAGTTCTCTCATTTACTATGATTTAACTAATGAATGAACTCGTTTCATTGAAACCTTCATTGTGAAGAGCATTTGCTACTACAAAATAAACCAATTTTAAAATGGGATAATATGCTTGATAAGACAAGTTATGGTATCATAAGTGTTTCTTCATACAAACTTCTACGAATCTAATCTGTTATTCTTCATGTTTTACGAGCAAGTTCCCTTTTAACATGCCGACATTTCAATTAGAACAATTCACTGTATTAACTATCAAAACTAACTTATGAAATTATAAAAAATTAGATAATTAAAATATAGTAACTAAATTAGTAAAAGCATCATGGAGTCCCTTATACTAAGAGCGAGATTGCATTTTGCCCCTTTTACTAAAAAAATAGGCAAATTCATCCCTATATGTTAGATCAAAGAGCATACTGATCATTCTGTAAAAATTCCATCCATTTTGCCTATTAAAAACTAATCCTTATATGTCGCTAGCCACACTAGTTTCAACAATAAAAGCAGATGAAATTTTTAACAAAAATGACTAATTTGCTCATTTGTTGTGTAAAGGGAGTAAATTGTAATATGACTTCTTGTATAGAGGTTTTCATAGTACTTTTACTGAAGTAAACCCAAAATTAAGCATAGTAAAAGGACCAAAATAAAAATTTGACCCATTCCGTCCAACATCTTGATACACGCAATTCAAAACCCCCCTCTCCAAGAATAAAAGTGCAGAAAGGCTACCCTCCCCAAATACCGACAAATAGCAACTAATATACTACGAATCTTCTTGTTCAAATTACATGCTATATAAAATGAACAGAACCCACCACCACCATTCCCACACATAATACCTTCATCAAAAGCTAACAATGGCTACCGCCACCAATAGATTGTTCCGTACATCAAACAAGCCATTCGGTCATGTTTTCTCTTCTTCTTCATGGCCTTCATCGCCGGTGAAAACCATGAGGTACACAACAAGCAAGGGAAGAGTTGATAATAAGAAAATTTGTGGGAATAATGAGAGGAAACCGCCGGCGGTTTTCAAGTCTTCGGCGGGCACTACGACGGTGGAAACGGCAGCCGACATAAAGAGAGCTGATTGGGGGAGAGAGTTGACTTCTTTCATGGTGAAGGCTGTGAATGGCATGCGTGAGATGGTTATAAAGCCGGTGTTGAAACTAAGACCTTGGAGATTTCATGTTCAAATGGTCATTGAAAATGGTATCCTTAATTGTAGATTCTTCACCATGTTTGCTGTTGTGGGATCTTTGCTTGGATCTATATTGTGTTTCATGGAGGTAATAATTATTACATTACATGCTTTCAAGGTTTAAGGTCTCTTTGGGCCTAATTATACTTTTAGCCCCTTTACTATGTTGATAGTTTGATATGATTTGGATCTTTTACTTTTGGGTTAATATAATTTCGAGTCCTTGATCTTGATATTTAGGTCCATTTTGGCACATGTACTTTTTTTTGTCTACTTTAGCACCTAAACTTGGCAATTAGGTCTTCTTTAGTCCTTGATAAATGTAAATGTTTGATGATGCGGCACAATCTTAGAGTGCCACATCATTAATTTTTTATGGAATCCAAGTTCAATGACCAAAATGGACTTGGTTTTCAAGTTCAAATACTAAAGTAAATAAAAATATAAGTACCAAAGTAAACTTAATTACCAAGTTCAGGGGCTAAAGTTATATTAATCCTTTAATATTATAATAATATTAGTAGGTAGAAATCATTAATACCAATAGTTACTACTGTTAAGGAGATGATGTGAAGCTTTTTTTTTTTGTAAATAACCTTAAGCATTTTTTAGACATCTATCATAGTTAGACTAGATTTTCACATGGCTCCAACTCACAATAGAAAAAAGATTCACGTCACCATTTTAACTACCACTATTTTTAATCTGGACCTGCTAATAATATTATAAGTAATTAATCTAAAAGGGTTAAATCCTCAACTTAAGTATAGCAGAAGGGCTAAATCCATAATTAGACCTACCCTAGTTTTTATGTAGAATGGTGTTTTCATTGTGAAAAATGACGATCAATTTTGCAGGGAAGCTTTCTCATTGTGGAGTCATATTTACAGTATTTCCATAGCTTATTATCAAAAAAGTTGGATCAAGAACATATCATCCACCTTCTAATCGAAGCCATCGGTATCTCTCTTTTACCAATAACATACATATATTGTCTCTCTCTATACATATATATATATATATATTTCATTATTTATATACATTTTTGTTGAATTTTTTTGCAGATATGTTCTTGGTTGGAACCGCCATGCTTATTTTTGGGATGGGGCTTTACATCATGTTTGTGGGTTCCAAGACTTCGAAAGGAGGTGCTCCACTTCCAAGATCTAATTTGTTTGGTCTCTTCCATTGGAAGGTACTTTCTTCTATACGTTTTTCGGGTTAATTGCACCACGCCCCCAAATTATAGAACAAATTTAGTAATCCGTGTCAAACCCAAACGGACATTTAATACTAAAGTTGATTGCCTACATGTTACACAAATATCTAGCCCCTATATTAGAAATTAGATCGCACTTTACCCTCTTTACTCAAAAAATATCAAATTAGTCCATATAAATCAGATCAAAGAGCAAATTAATACTTCTATTAAAAATTTTATCCATTTATATTGTTAAGAATTGATCCTTGTACGTTAGCATGAAATACACATGGCACACCACATGTCACCATCTGGTTATTTCATCATACACGCCAATTTTTAACTATAGGAATGGATAGAATTTTTAATACAAAGGACCAATCTATTTCTTGATCTAGCATCAAGGATTAATTCGTCCATGTTTTGAGTAAAAATGACAAAATACAATCTGACTCCTAATATAAGACTTCCATAATACTTTACTCACATCCTCATAACTTATACAACCCTATACATAGTAAGCTATCATTATCCGAACCCCCTAGATACCCTCAAATGATCAAGGAAACTAACTATCTTTCCCAATTTTCACCTCCCACCGGAGAACCTTATTTAGGATTTGACCACAGTTCGCGAACTTCTAGTAAAATTAAACATTTTTACATGATCCATTTTTTCAGACACTCCCAGCTTGGGTTGAAATGAAATCAATTTCACAAGCAAAGTCAAAAATTGGGCATGCCATCATGATGATACTTCAAGTTGGAGTTTTGGAGAAATTCAAGGGCATACCAATTGTTACAAGCTTGGACCTTGCCTGCTTTGCTGCTTCAGTATTTGTTTCCTCAGCTTGTATATTCCTTCTGTCCAAGCTTTCACTTGGCACCAGCATGGGAGATTAGATTGGCACCCACATATACTATATATACTGATCATACATTCACAGAAGAAAAAAATATATACCTTTTATTCTTTTTATCATAATTCATTTTATAAGTAATATATATATATATAGAGAGAGAGAGAGAGAGAGAGAGATGGTTAGCCAACACCAACTTGTGGTTGATTTTTACCCCCTTCTATTAAAATCATGGGTAGGGGGCAATATGTGATTCATTGTAAAGGAATCTCTATTTAATAATCAAATTTATGGATTATATATTTCTTTGATTTTGATTCACTGTAGCATATATTTATTTTGATAAAGGTGTAAGGGGTTGTCCCGATTTGAAGTTGAGACCTATTGTAAACAAGAACTTAAACAACACAAGTCATTTGTCATTACATCATTGGCTAGATGATATATACTACAACATATATAAGATTATATCATATTGTCTTGAAATGAGCTATGACGAAAGATATATATATATATTTGCACAGACAGAGCTGAAGGATCCCAAGAAAATGACAATATTAATGTCAAAATAGTAAAAAGAATGGGAAAAAATAATCATAAAAATCAGATTAGATGTCAGTGAATTGCTGATCATACTGTACGAAGTATATAACTTATCTCTCTTTTTTTGCTTTTTGATGGTTCCAACAGACTGCAGAGAACATTACTGACCTGCATATCCAGATCTCAGAGCAATTAGTAGTTATCTTGGTTAAATTTGAAATGAAATATAGAATTTGTCTTGCTCAAGTTTGCTAATGATATTCTACCAGTGATCAGCAAGGCTAAGAGAATAGCAAAAGCTAACATCAATTTGTCAAAGGCTTAGCTTTGCGTATGTGGCCCATGCTATTAACAAGATCTTTGCGTGTGCAGACAGGGAATGCATTGATGTTCTTAACCACTTTCAACCGCCAGAGAACATATGGAAAGCTTAATTGATCCCTCGAAGTGAAACGAACAACCTCGTTAAACCATAGGCACATTAGCATATTTGTCAGATTTGTATGCTCCCTCACAATGACAGAGGCTTCATTTAGAGCTGCATATGGAAAGAAACAAAAATATAGCAAAAGGCATATCATTTGCAGTCATCTAGACGGGATCCAAGCAATTATATTTCTTCACATAAGAAAAAGGTCATAATGGTCTAGTGGCTTCCTTCCAATTACTGGCCTCACTCACATTTGAGGTTGGTCTATAGCTAATGCCAACATGCTCAACCGGGGTGCAGAGCCTTAGGCAAGACCCAATTTTATCGACCCTTGGAATGGAGCATGGATAAAAGCTAGATATGCATAACAAGTTTGCAACCCTTGAACACCGAGAGTGGTGGTGGACTCAACAATGTCAACTGGAGTGGTGATTGAATAATGAAAGCTATATTGTGGTAAAAATAACATGGATGCCCCCGTACTAGGAGTCAAATTGCATTTCGCCTCATTTTCTCAAAAAGGGGCAAACTAGCCCCTAACCGTTAGATCAAAGAGCTAATTGATCCTTTCTATTAAAAATTTCATCCATTTCTACTATTAAAAACTGGTGTAGTAGACGGAATGACCAAACAGTCACATGAGGCACGCCACGTGTACTTCATGCTGACGTACAGAGACCAACTTTTAATAGTAAAAATGGAAGAAACTTTTAACAAAAGAACCAGTTTACTTTTTTATCTAATGTACAAAGACTAATTTGCTCATTTTTTTAGTGAAGGGGACAAAATGCAATTCGACTCCCAATACAAGAGCCTCCATGTTACTTTTACCCTATATTACTTATGGGCTGAAATTATGAAGGAATGCTAGTTGTGCATCATCACTCCACCATTGACATCTAATATACTAATGGTTACTTGATGTTGTGGTATCTTTTACACATCTAAGAACAAGAAGACAGAAGAATACCTTTCCTTCCATTAAATCTCTTGTCTGCAGGAAGACCATCCTTACGATACTGAGTAATTTGCACCTCAACTTCTTCTGGTGTTGCTTTGTGTTTCCTGACAACAGCCTTTGCCTCGTCATAGACACTACTACGAGCTCCATGCTCTGAAATGGCAAGCACAGAATTCGTACGCAAAAGAAGTGCTTCTATCACACCTAAAGGATCCCTCCTGAATTGGGATTTTGAGTCTACCCATATAGAATACTTTGCATGAGGAAAGAGCCGATGCGGCAACATCTGATAGCCAAAAACTCGATAATATGATCTTCATGAAAATTCTCGGCATATGTATAGATTAAAGATGCGAAGGATCAAAGTAAACAACGGTGAAGAAAACAGCCATTACATGATGTAGGCTGATCATACTTTCTCTAAGACCGTCTATGAAATTTGAGGACAAAATTAATTTTAAACTACTGACTGCATGTATATATGAATATAATGATCTAAAGTTTCCAACAGAAGATATTGAAAAGTACAAAAAATCTATTATTTCCCTGTTTATCTACACTATATATGAATCATACCTTGGGAATTTTCCCATTCAACCTTTGGTCTACGAAAGGAAGGTTTTTCACAATCACGATACGCCATTTCCCTATAAATCCATCGTCACCAATCTTATTGCCCTGTAATTCTTGTGCCGCAAGTGTAATTTCATCCCAAAATGCAACATAGCAAACCTACATCAACAAGGAGAACAAGTTAAGCAAAGATTCAAAATCTTGAACATCTAATCCCAAAAGTAAGTCTTCAGCATCATTTACGATCTCACCTTTTTAAGTGATGCCTCTGACATTCCTATAGGTTGATAAAGATCATCTCCACCACCAAACGCACAAGTAGAAACCGCAACTTTGCAACTTTGCATATAACTTTTGTCTTCATCAGATATTTTAAAACCACCATTTTCACTATAAAAACCGCAATGTATAACGGCAGTCTCATTCACCTGACCAAACAATTTCCATACAGATATAAGCATAATCTATACATTGGGAAATAAAAAAAAAGGCCATATTTTTGCAAGTTTAACATCAAAACCTTAAAACTTTTCTCTCTCTCATCCATGGTTTGATGTCCGGTGAATAGATTAAATCGTGTGTCGTTAATACGCTGCCAAGAGTCGGTAGAATCCCCGGCACCATATGGAGTTCCTTGATCCGATAGGTACACTAGTCTTTTAACAAGATTACTACTTGATTCTTCAGTCAAAGGAAGCTCCACGTGCTCAAGTTCCTCAGCTGGTAGAAGCTTCAAGCAACCTGATAAATTCCAAAAACATTGCCATTCATTCATTCATTGACCTATACACACACACACACACACACACACACACACACACACATATCCTACTTTGGTAACAATTTTGGACACAAAAAATGAAAAGATTTCACATTTCATTATAAATAAAGCTGGAAAAAAGTGGGATTTCAATTGATTGATATTCTACTCACGTTCTCTAACACCACCGACAACATGAGTGGTTGGATCTAACCGGTTCAAATTGCTTAGTTCCTTAACTTTACTTATGGGTTCTTTGTTACCCAACGAACCGGGTTTCTTCATTTCATTAACTCCCGAGTTGACAGCCAAACCGGGCTTTTTACCGATCCTGGTGGCCTCGAAAATCAGAAGGGCGGCGGCCGGGAGGAAAACGAGGAGTATCCAATACTTGACGAACCAACGAATGAGTAGCTGAGTGCACTCCGTCTGGCCACGCTGGTCGCCATGTTTCTTTCGTTTCCGTCGGACCCGAACCCGCATTCGACCCTGCTCATCGGGATCGTCATCTGAAACCGAGATTGAAATGCTGTTGTTATTGAAGATTGAAGAGGACATTTGACGAGGAATGATGATTGAAAATTGAAAAGAAAATTTCAAGAGATTTGAATTGGAACAATAGGAATTAAATTGGGAATTGGGGTTTAGGGGGGTCTAAGGATTTTGAGATCAAAATCACTGGCGCTGAAAGTCAGGAACTTTAAAACTCTCTGAATCTATAATCAGCTGCTAACTTGTTTGTGTTTCTGAACACTCTTTATTATTGGGCTTTCTTGATTTAAATTGGGCTGTCAAAGTTTATTTAAGCTCAGGTTCAAGCCGTAATTTAACGATATGTATGGTAGATCAATGTATCGATAACAAAAAAAATATTTTTTAAATTTTGGTTTGTAAGTCTTCGGTATTCTAAAATTGTTTCGTAAAAAAATAAAATAAAACAACAAAAAAGAAGAATAAGAACTTTCAATTGGTGTAAGTTGTACGAATAAAAAATGTCATACGTTAATGACTTTAATAGCTCAGTTATTTAAATTAGACCTGTCTATGATACAACTCGACCTGAAGGTCCACACGGAAAGTGGGTTAGGCAAAAAATATAAACCAAAAAAATGGCCTTAAAAAATGGGCCTATGGACCAGGCCTTCGATAAGGTTTTTTTTGCCTAGATTTAACTCGAATTTGTAAAAAAAAATGTTGTTTTGCTGCTGTTATTTAAGTATAATTTTTTTAAAAATTTATTTTTAATTTGTTGAGAAGTATTTATTTTAAGTTTTTAGTGTTTTAACGTATTATATTTTTATATAAAAAATAAAATAAAATAAACTTAATACGAGCCAAGCTTGGTCCGAGTTTAGATAATCCGGATTGAATTTGGGCAAAAATTTAGACCCGATTTTTGGGTCGAACTGGATCCGAACTTATCAAATGAGCTTAAAATTTTGTTAGGTTCCAACCCAAATCAATCAGACCATAGAGAGATCAAATTTAAACAAAAACTTTTGCATAATTGAATGTAATTTTTTTAAAAATTTCTTCTATTTTCTTCTGGTCGCATTCAAAACTTATTTTCTTTATTTATTTTTCACCCATCACCCATTATTTTTGGTAATTGTGAATGCATTTGGTATAACTAAATGTACATTCATGAAAATTAATTCTTGTTGTAACTCTCAAGTTGGAATCATATTTCTTTCCTTGAAACTGGAAAGTGCAATGTAATTCTTGACACTTGGTCCTACACGCATATGCATTATTTTCAATGCTTTCAGCTTTCTTTCATTCTTTCCACATACTTTATTGCTATAGTCAGAAGTTTGGTTCATATGCAATTATGCATACAAGCTCAAGTCGTCCAATCCATTGTTAACACTAACTGGAAACAGTAGCTTTTCTTTGTTTACTCGTTCAGGCTGATCCAAATTTATGTGAAATTGTTTCTTTCTTTGTCTTTGAATATCCATAGTTGGTTCCTTAGTTACCAATTGCTACTTTCCTGGTTGTGAAATTTTAAGAAAGAGAGGACATGGCAGAGGCATTTCTTTCACCCCTTGTCGATACCATGTTGGACAGCTTGAAGTCGTGGTCCTTGAAAGGGCTGGAACTTGCTGGGAGCCTCAAAACAGAAGTTGCGAGTCTTGAAAATACTCTTACTACTATCCAAGCTGTGCTCCAAGATGCAGAGGAGAAGCAATGGAAGAGTGAAGCTATTAAGAACTGGCTTGGGAAGCTCAAACAAGCAGCTTACGATCCAGAAGTTGTGCTTGATGATTTCAACACCGAAGCTCTAAGTCTTAGTGTGGGTTTGGATGGGCGATTGGGTGCGGTGCGGTGCGTTTAGCTTACTTTTTGTCTCACGCTACAGTATCGCTACAGTATCTAATCTCACCGCCACCGCTGTTTTTACACTAACCGCAGGTAAACGCACCGCCCATCCAAACTCACCCTTAGCCTGCATACGGATGCAAGAAGCCAGGTAACCGCCTTCTTTTCTTTGCGGACTCCGCTCATGTTTCGCTTAGATATGGCACGTAAGTTTAAGGATGTAAGGGAGTAATTAGATGGCATTGCTGGGGAGAAAAGTAAGTTCCACTTGAGACAGGGTGTGGGAGAAGCCGAAATTGAACGGAATGAGGATAGGCAAACCAGCTCCCTTGTGAAAGAATCGGAAGTACCTGGCAGAGCTGATGAGAAGGAAAAGACGGTGTAAGAAAGTGAGAGGAGAAGATTGGCCCAACATAGCCCACATTCCATTCATTGAAATCCTTAACTAGGTGATTCTCTACTTTTGAATTTTAATTTTAAATAAGAATATTCATAGTTTGAATCACATTCAAGAGTTATGTAAAAAGGATTTGAGCATTACATTTTTGTGAATAAAGATCTTTACATCTGCGGTATCATTCATTCATATATGTTATTAATAGTTTTCATTTGATGAATCTGGGATATAATTATCTAAATACATTTTCAGGCAAAGAAACATTGGTGAGTGAAGAATTTTGTTAAATTCAATGATCTATTCTGCGATTTCAAAAAGAAAAAGAAACATTGCATTAAGTTTATAGGCCAGTTCTATCCCCCATAAGAGTAGGTAAGAATAAATAGATGGCAAATAATTTTAGCGTCTAACTTCTTATGGTCATCACACATTACTTTGTTAAACTCTATTATGTATCTGTGCATAGGCATGTTGTTGGTGGCTTTGTTGGCAAAGGTTCAGCTGTTGGGGTTTTGATTTCCTTTTTAGATTGTTTTAGGCTTAAGTTTCATTACACGTGAATCTTAATTAATGTCCTTTTGGATGGTATTGTTTTGTCAATTACATTACACAAATTTCATGTAGAGGAAACTATTTTAAATGCACTTAATGATGAAAATTTGACTCGAATAAATTTTTAACAAAAAAAATCAATTTAGTTATTGATCTAATGTAATAAATAGGGCAAAATGCAATCTAATTCATAATACATATGCCTCAACTGTACTTTTACCCTTTAATTAACAATAGACTGAGGATCAACATTCCTCATATGAAATGCAAGAGAAATGTTCATAAGCACAACCAATCAAGAACAAGATCTGCATTGTCAAAAGGGGTTCTTCTACAATTTAGAAATTTTGTAAAAAAAATTCATCAGCAAATGTTACTGAGAAGAAAAGATTTTCTACAAACCAACCATGAAAGCGATGTATATATATCCCCGGTTTTCCATCCACTTAACGTTTGGAAAACTGTGGAGCTTTACGAGCCTTCTCGAGACCAACTTTCTTCCTCTCCACCACCTTTGAATCTCTGGTCAAAAGCCCTTCTTTCTTCAACGGGCTCTTATGATCGGCACTCACCTTCAGCAATGCACGAGCAATGCCGAGTGTGATTGCTTGTGCCTGTCCCGAAACCCCACCTGTATGAGCTTTCACGAATACATCGTAACTCGTTTCATACCCCAACGTCACCAATGGAACATTTATGTACTGCAACCATAATGGGTTCCCTTGAAGATGCCACCAAAAATTTCAAAGCATTATATGGCAATTGCTAATCATACTTCTAAGCTTGTCTTTGGGTCTTATTTTTTTTTTCTTCTAAATTAGCCTAACACAAACATATTATCGAACAAGAAAGGCAACTATTTTTCTTCCCAAAACTTGAACTTTACTATGTTGATTATGTTATTTTTATGAAATAAGATTTGATATTTAATGAAAAATACTAATTGTATCCATCATTAAATTAAATTTTTTAATTTAAAAAATAAAATTAATAACTTTTTAAACTAGATTAAATCTCAAATTTTAATAAATTGAAAGAATCAAACCTATATAATTAAAATCAACACAAGATAAGTTTTTATACAAGTTGTATTTTTTAGTGTATATTCTTCTCCTTGCTGCTCATTCCATTGATAGATATTCATAAAATTTTACAAAATTTATTTATAAAATCCAAGATAATATTCAGAAGCAAATTTGACAGTAAAGTAAGGACCTTGAAATTTACAATTCATTCCTTTTATAAATAAGTTTACCCTTTTAACCCTTTAAAAATCGTAAAAATTTATATTTAAAATTTTAAAAATAATAAAATATGAAAAATATTTTAATTTGCTCTATCATTGAACTTATCAACTTAATATTAAATGTTGTACTTTGTTGGCAATTGCATTCACTATCTTACATCTTTTAAAGGATTTTATTAATTCTTGACACTTGGTCCTACACGCATCTGCATTATTTTCAATGGTTTCTACTTCCTTTCATTTTTTCCACATACTTTATTGCCATAGTCAAAACTTTGGTTCATATGCAAGTATGCATACAAGCTCATTGCTAACCCTAACTGGAAACAGTAGCTTTTCTTTGTTTACACTTTCAGGCTGATCCGAATTTATGTGAAATTGTTTCTTTCTTTGTCTTTGAATATCCATAGTTGGTTCCTTAGTTACCTATTTGCTACTTTGCTGGTTGTGAAATTTTAAGAGAGATAGGACATGACAGAGGTATTACTTTCACCCCTTGTCGGTACCATCTTGGACAGCTTGAAGTCGTGGTCCTTGAAAGAACTGGAACTTCTTGGGAGCCTCAAAACAGAAGTTGCGAGTCTTGAAAGTACGCTTACTACAATCCAAGCTGTGCTCCAAGATGCAGAGGGGAAGCAATGGAAGAGTGAAGCTATCAAGAACTGGCTTGGGAAGCTCAAACAAGCAGCTTACGATCTGGAAGCTGTGCTCGAAGATTTCAACACCGAAGCTCAAAGTCGTAGCCTGCATACGGATGCAAGAAGCCAGGTAACCAGCTTCTTTTCTTTGCGGAATCCGCTCTTGTTTCGCTTAGATATGGCACGTAAGTTTAAGAATGTAAGGGAGAAATTAGATGCCATTGCTGGAGAGAAAAGTAAGTTCCACTTGAGAGAGGGTGTGGGAGAAGCTGAAATTGAATGGAATGAGGATAGGCAAACCAGCTCCCTTGTGAAAGAATCGGAAGTACTTGGCAGAGCTGATGAGAAGGAAAAGATAGTTAGTATGATACTTAGTAATGTGAGTCACCATGATGATCTCTCTGTTTATGCAATATGCGGAATGGGGGGTCTTGGTAAGACAACAATCGCTCAATTGGTTTTCAATAACGACAACGTGGCGAAAGGCTTCGATTTGAGAGGTTGGGTGTGTGTATCTGATGATTTTGATATAAAAAGGTTGACTAAAGCGATTGTGGAATCCTTTGGAGGGAACTCGTGTGGTATCCAAGAGCTAGATCCCCTGCAGCGGTGTTTAGCAAAGAAGCTTGTTGGGAAACGGTTTTTGCTCGTACTAGATGATGTGCGGAATGAGTACCATGACAAGTGGGATAGATTGAAACAAGCTCTACAGTGTGGACGGAAAGGAAGTACGGTGATTGTCACTACACGACTCGAGAAAGTTGCTCTTATGATGGCTACAACTCCTTTCTATCGCTTGGGATGTTTGTCGGATGATGATTCTTGGTCTTTGTTCAAGCAAAGAGCCTTTGGGATGGGAATGAATGGAAGCAACGCGAACCTGGAAACCATTGGGAGGCGAATAGTGCAGAGATGTGGAGGGGTACCATTGGCAATTAAAGCCATAGGGAGCATATTGCATTTTAGAAGTCAAGAAAGTGAATGGTTACGTGTCAAAGATAGTGAGATATGGGATTTGGAAGATGAGGGAAGCAGAATCTTAGCTGCGTTGAGGCTAAGTTATGGACATCTTCCACCGTATATGAGACAATGTTTTTCATTTTGCTCGATATTTCCCAAAGATTTTTTCATGGAAAAGAACGAGCTTATAGGACTATGGATGGCAAATGGATTTATACCTTCTCGAGGAGCATTGGATTTGCATGATATGAGTTGTGAAATATTCTCTCAATTAACTTGGAGGTCTTTTTTCCAAGAAATCAAAGAGGATGTTGATGGAACTGTTACATGTAAAATGCATGATCTCCTCCATGATCTCGCAACATCGATTATGGGACAAGAGTGCTGTGTGATTGAGGCAAATGAGGGGTCACAGATTCCAAAAACCGCTCGTCACTTGCGTGTTTATAATACCAGTCAATTGACAAACGTTATGGACTTCACCACATTGCAGCCGCTGCAATCTTTGATCCTTCATGGCCATGACATTAATGTCTCTAATCTTTCCCGTTACATCAGTAAACAAAAGTATCTCAAGGTGTTGGATTTTGGTTTTAATTTTAGCAATATTGCATTTAAAAGTTCGAAACACTTGAGGTATCTTTGCCTTGGAGTTCCCCATGTGGAAACTTTACCTGAATCAACAAGCTCTCTTCATAACTTGCAGACACTAAACCTCAGACATTGTTATAATCTTCAAATGTTACCCAAAGGTACGAAGAACTTGAAAAATCTTAGGTACTTGGACATCAGAAATTGCGATGCACTAACTTCTATGCCTGTTGCATTGGGACAACTGTCTTTTTTGCGCAAGCTTAGCATGTTCATTGTGGGAAAGGAAGATGGTTGCGGCATTGATGAGTTGAAGGGGTTAGCCCTAGAAGGGGAATTGAGCATCAAAGGACTTCACAACGTGAAGAGTTCAATGGAAGCTAAAAATGCAAATTTGATAAAGAAGCACAATTTAAGATCACTTAGCTTATCTTGGCGAGTAAGCACCAATGCGAGCTCTCATTATCAAAATGATGAAGAGATTCTTAGTGCTCTCCAACCTCATTCAAACTTGAAGAAGTTACGTATAATTGATTACCAAGGCTTGATGTTTCCGTATTGGATAATGGATCTGCTTCTACCAAACCTCGTTGAAATCTCACTAGAAAACTGTGAAAGATGCCATCAGCTACCACCTCTAGGGAAATTGCGCTTCCTTAAGGTCCTTAATATTTGTAGAATTAGTGCTCTGAAGTATATTGACGACACCTTCTATGGTGATATGGAAAGTTCTTTTCCATCACTCGAGGTTCTTAGCATATGTGAGGCGCTATGTTTGGAGGAATGGACAACAGTGAATGGTAGAGAACATTTTCCTCTCCTGAGTTCATTAACTGTCGATTGTTGTCCTAAATTGGTTAAAATGCCAATGATTCAATCTTTAAAAGAGCTAGATATTGGAGAAACTAATGTTACTTTACTCACACCTTTGATTATGAATGCCACTGTTCTTACCTCTCTCGTGATTAGTGGTGTTGTGCGGAAGCGTGTAAAAGAGTAAAATTATTGTACTAAAAAATCACACTAAGTTCAATTCCTAGGAAAGAGAGGTGGATCGCAAGGATCGCTTAAGTACCAGGTCTTTCCTAGCCAGAATATCCCTCAATCGTAATTTAATAGCACAATAAATCACTACAATCACACACACAATTCATGCAGAATAATATAATAAAGAACACAAGAATTTAACGAGGTTCAGCAAATTTTGCCTACGTCCTCGGGCACTACCAAATATATTTCACTCCAAAATACAAGTGAGAATTTACAAAGAGAGAGAGAGAAAACAATGCCTTAAGTAGAGAATGACAAGTTTGAGATACAGAATGAGAGATGGTTATGCCTATTTATAGTTGAGGTTCAGGGATCAACTTGCAAAGTCACTTTACAATTTAGGGACCATATATTGCAAATATCTCAGATTTTATTATGCCAATATCTCGATACCCATATCTTTGACTTTCCAATATTTGATACCCATATCTTTGACTTTCTAATATTTGATACCCATATCTTTGACTTTCCATTATTTGATACCCATATATTTGATTTTCCATAAATATGGATAATTCCCAATAATCTCCACCTTGAAAATTTGATTCGAGTAATCTTATATTCACACAATTCTCTCTGCCTTTGTCAACAACACTTGATAGTGCCTTCTTCAACTGTTAAACATGCAGAATATTGATCAAGTTCAAACAATGTTCGAACTTGATTGTTGTTACCACCTTGGTCATCATATCTGCGGGATTATCTGCAGTCTTAATCTTCTAAAGGTGAATTTTCCCCTCATCAATAATTTCCCGCACAAAGTGGAAACGTACATCGATATGCTTTGTACGTGCATGATAGACTTGATTCTTTGCTAAATGAATAGCACTTTGACTATCACAATACACATTAATATGCTCCTAGACCAATCCCAAGGTTTTAACCATACCTTGTAACCAAATAGCTTCCTTTACAGCCTCTGTTACAGCCATGTATTCAGCTTCTGTGGTTGACAACGCAACTGTAGACTGCAGTGTAGACTTCCAACTTATTGGTCCTCCAGCAAGAGTAAACACATAACCAGTGGTTGATCTTCGTTTGTCCAAATCACCGGCATAATCAGAATCAACGTACCCAACAACACCTTTACCAAGTGTAGTATCCTGCTTGAACAGTAATCCAATATCCATGTTCTTATGAATATACCGTAAAATCCATTTCACAGCTTGCCAATGTCCTTTTCCAGGATTATGCATATACCTGCTCACTATACTAACTGCCTGTGAAATGTCGGGTCTTGTACACACCATTGCATACATCAAGCTACCCACTGCATTAGAATACGGAACTTGCAACATGTATTCTCGTTCCGTATTCTTCCTTGTATCAGGACACCAGAGACGATATCCTTTTACTCCATCAGTTATACCCAAGAATAATGATTTCTTTGCTCTTGGGTCTAACTTAGATTCTTTTACATGATAATATGCAGTGGAACCAAATACATGCAAAGAATCATAATCAGTAGCAGATTTACCAGTCCACATCTCCATAGGATTTTTTCCATTTATTGCAGCTGATGGCAAACGGTTAATTAGATGGCACGCATATGTAACTGTCTCAGCCCAAAATTCTTTGCCCAATCCAGCATTGGACAACATACATCGAACTTTTTCCAGTATAGTTCGATTCATTCGTTCTGCCATCCCATTTTGCTGTGGTGTATCCCGAACAGTGAAGTGTCGCACAATGCCCTCATCTTGGCATACTTGTAGAAATGGATCGTTTTTGTACTCAGTACCATTATCTGAACGAAGTCGTTTGACTTTTCGACCAGTCTGAGTCTCCACCATCTTCTTCCATTTCAGAAATGCATCCAAAACTTCACTTTTTCTTTTCATTAGATACACCCATACTTTTCTTGAATAATCATCAACAAAAGTAACAAAATAGTGCATACCTCCCAAAGAAGCTACTTTGGTAGGTCCCCACACATCACTGTGAACGTAGTCCAGAATTCCTTTTGTATTGTGAATTGCTGGACCAAATTTTACCCTCTTCTGCTTGCCCAGAACACAATGTTCACAGAATTCCATTTTGCAAGAATTTGTACCTTTCAATAAGCCTTGCTTCACCAATGTCTGCAAAGCTTTTTCACCAGCATGTCCCAATCGCATATGCCATAATCTGGTAGCCTCTGAATCTACATCTTTTGTAGAAACTGTTGATGTTGATCCAATAACTGTACTTCCATTTAAAAAATACAAGTTATTTCTTCTTGTGCCTTTCATCACCGTCAGTTGCCCAGCTACTACTTTTAGTAATCCATCTCTCAAAGTGATTGTGAGCCCTTTAGATTCTAGGGCACCTAATGAGATGAGATTTTTCTTCAGGCTAGGTACGTAGCGAACATCTGTCAAGACTTGGATTGAGCCGTCGTGATTCTTCAATTGGACTGTACCCACTCCCATTGTCTTACAAGCACTATCATTTCCCATAAGAACAATTCCACCTTCTAGCTCTTTAAGACTAGAAAACCAGTCCTTATTAGGACACATATGGTAAGTACATCCTGAATCCAAAATCCACTCATCCGTTTGACATGCCATTGCCATGCCAACCAAGCTAAAGTCTGACTCCTCATCATGCTCCGCTACACATGCATTAGAAATAGCCTTGCCCTTTTGTAGCTTAGGACAATTCTTTTTCCAATGCCCTTTTTCACGGCAAAAGGCACATTCATCTTTGGCGGGTCTCCCTTTGGACTTTCCCCTTCTACCAGATTTGCTGCTGCGTGAACGACCTCTTACTGTTAAGACTTCTGCGGTTGTATCTCTGTGATCTCTTTTATCTTTCTTTCGAGTCTCAGATCTATACAACGCACTACAGACTGCATCAAATGTGATCGTGTCCTTCCCATGAAGCAATATGGTGGTAAGATGATCATATTCATCAGGAAGGGAATTCAACAATAATAATGCCTTGTCTTCATCTTCAAATTTCTCATCCAAATTTAGCAAGTCTGCTAAAATTTTATTGAATGAGTTCACATGGTCATTCATCGACATACCGGGTGCATACGTGAATCGATAAAGTTTCTTTTTCATATAAAGCCTATTTTCAAGACTTTTTGTTAGAAACTTTTCTTCCAGTGTATCCCACAACTTCTTCGCTGATGTCTCCCTCATGACAGAGTACTTCTGCTCTTTGGCCAAACATAGGCGAATTGTTTCACATGCCTGTCTATTGATCTTGGCCTACTCCTTGTCATCCATCTTGTCAGGTTTTTCTTCAAGGGCTATATCTAGCTCTTGCTGACATAAGACATCCAGGATCTCACATTGCCACATACCAAAATTATTGGTACCATCAAATTTCTCTACTTCAAATTTCGCATTGGTCACAGTAGTCTTTGACGATGACTTTTCCATTTTTTTTCTCCTCAATCCCAACTACAGTACGTGAACAGTGCCGTGAACGATCGTATTCCTCAAGTACGAATCTAGCTCTGATACCAATTGTTGTGCCGAAGCGTGTAAAAGAGTAAAATTATTATACTAAAAAATCACACTAAGTTCAATTCCCAGGAAAGAGAGGTGGATCGCAAGGATCGCTTAAGTACCAGGTCTTTCCTAGCCAGAATATCCCTCAATCGTAATTTAATAGCACAATAAATCACTACAATCACACACACAATTCATGCAGAATAATACAATAAAGAACACAAGAATTTAACGAGGTTCAGCAAATTTTGCCTACGTCCTCGGGCACTACCAAATATATTTCACTCCAAAATACAAGTGAGAATTTACAAAGAGAGAGAGAGAAAACAATGCCTTAAGTAGAGAATGGCAAGTTTGAGATACAGAATGAAAGATGGTTATGCCTATTTATAGTTGAGGTTCAGGGATCAACTTGCAAAGTCACTTTACAATTTAGGGACCATATATTGCAAATATATCAGATTTTATTATGCCAATATCTCGATACCCATATCTTTGACTTTCCAATATTTGATACCCATATCTTTGACTTTCTAATATTTGATACCCATATCTTTGACTTTCCATTATTTGATACCTATATCTTTGATTTTCCATAAATATGGATAATTCCCAATAAGTGGCTTCAACGAGTTACCGGATGGACTACTGCAAAATCAAAAGCAACTTGATAGTTTGAGAGTTCTTTCTTGTAGTCTAAAGTCTTCATCCGATCTGCTGGATAATCTATCCTGCCTTACAATGTTGGATATTCAAGATTGCTCAATTGAAAGCTTGCCTGCAGGACTACAAAACCTCAGCTCTTTAAAAACTTTGAATTTAAATGATTGTGACAGCCTTGTATCCCTTCCGGCAAATGGATTTCAAGGCTTACCTTCCTTATCTCTACTACGGATTCAAAATTGTAAGACATTAGCCTCTTTATCTGAGGGTGTGGGATATCTGACTTCACTCCAAGACTTACTTATTAATGGATGTCCAGAGTTGACCTCATTGCCAAGGAGTATCCAACACCTCTCTTCTCTTCAATCTCTGCGTATTTGGCATTGTAGAGGTTTAATTTCTCTCCCAGATGAGATACAACACCTCAACTTGCTTTCATTATTGGAGATAAAGAGTTGCCCTAATTTGATGTCATTGCCCCAAGGGGTACGTAACCTTAATGCGCTGGAAACACTAAGAATCAGAGGATGCCCCCACCTGAAAAGACGATGTAAGAAAGTGAGAGGAGAGGATTAGCCCAACATAGCCACATTCCGTCCATTGACATCTCTAACCAGGTGATTCTCTACTTTTGAAATTTATTTTTAAATAAGAAAATTCTTAATTTGAATCATATTCAAGAATTATGTAAAAAGGATTTGACATTTTCATTTTTGTGAATAAGGATCTCTGCATCTGCAGGATCATTTAATTCATATCTATTATTAATAGTTTTCATTTGATGAATTTATGATATGATTGTCTAAATACATTTTCAGGGTTGGTGAGTGACAACTTTTATTAAATTCAAGGATCTATTTTGCAATTTGAAGAAAAAAGACAACATTGCATTAAATTCGCAGACCAATTCTATCCCCCAATAAGAGCAGGTATGAATAAATAGATGGCAAATAATTTTAGTTTCTAACTTCTTATGCTCATCACACTTAACTTTGTTAAACACTATTACGTATATGTGCATAGGCATGATATTGGTCGCTTCGTTGATAAAGGCTGAGGTGCTGAGGCTTTGATGCGTCGAGTTTGAATCACACCATGTGTGTAGTTTTTTCTTTAGATTATTTTAGACTTAAGTATTATCTTATTGAATCATACTCAAATATATGTCCCAATTTTCGAATTATTTATTAGAACGTAAATAATCTTTTAATAAAATTATACGAAAAATTATAATGACATTTTTTATTTTATCACCCTTTTTAATATTATTAGACTTTTGAAATTCTTTTAAGTACGGTAGGGTACATGGATTTCAATATTTAGAATTGGATTTCATTGATCATGTAAATAGTAAGAATAAGGTATATATGTTAAGAAAAAATTAATAAAGACTCCATAGGATATATATTAGAAAAGGATCAAACATGCATTTGTCAAATCCAAAAATAATTTAGGAATTTTAATTTCATTACAAAATAGGTATCTAACAAATGCAACGATCTGCTGTCTTTATTCAAGCAAAGAGCCTTTGGGATGGGAACGAACGAAAGCATATTGCGTTTTATAAGGCAAGAAAGTGAGATATAGGATTTGGAAGATGAGGGAAGCAGAATCATAGCTGTGTTTAGGCTAAGTCAGAATCATAGCTGTGCCAAACTCATGAAACGAGCGCAGAATTTTGTTCGGGTCCGACCCGAATCCAATCAGACCCATAGAAAGATCAAATGGTCGGATCCAATCAGACCCATAGAAAGATCAAATTTAAACAAAAACTTTTGGATGATTGAATGTAATTTTTTTTAAAAATTTCTTCTATTTTCTTCTGGTCGCATTCAAAACTTGTTTTCTTTATTTATTTTTCACCCATCACCCATTATTTTTGGTAATTGTGAATGCATTTGGTATAACTAAATGTGCATTCATGAAAATTAATTCTTTTCATTGTTGTAACTCTCAAGTTGGAATCATATTTCTTTCCTTGAAACTGGAAACTGCAATGTAATTCTTGACACTTGGTCCTACACGCATATCCACTATTTTCAATGCTTTCTGCTTTCTTTCATTCTTTCCACATTCTTTATTGCTATAGTTAGAAGTTTGGTTCTGATGGGTGTTGAATCCACTAATATAAACCTACGTCTTAGTTTGCAAATTCTGCAGTATAGGGAGTAGGGTCGATCCCTCAGAGACTGGTTTACTGTAAATTGTCGCTCGCTTGACCAAATTTATGTCGGGGCAGCTGTCGTGCCCAAGACGTTCAGGGGGATAAAAATTTGAAAACCTGAAATAAACAGAAAAATAACGTAAAAAGTAAAAGTTGAAAACAGAATAATAAAAACTGTGAAATAAATATTAAGATAAATTAATTAGATTGAGCTCAGCTTTAGGCGCGAATTTTCCTCGTCTTTGAACCGATCCTCGAAATTGGATGAACTCCTCTTTTCCAATAAGATAGTTATAGCTACCAAGGACGCCTCGGACACCAACTCTTCCTTGTGTAAATTAGTTATGGAATGTCCAATAACTAACTCTTACCGATCGAACAACCACGAAACGTTCGTGATTTAGAACTCCGGCAGCTTTGCGTTCTAAAAGAGCCTAGCTCGAACCAATGCCCTCAACCGCGTGGGACATTTAAATCCGGTTACTACTTCCCTTGACGGAACCAAACAGCAATCTCCACTTGGCACGCCAATGTGTTCACAGAAAACCGATTAGAAACGTTCTTTTCAGAATTCCATCTGTACGTCTAACAACACTAAATCAAACGACGTCTTTTTTTACTTAGTGTTGATCTGACTTTGTGAGCTGACAAAATCATACTCTTAATCCGGAGAAGTAATAAGTACTGAAATTTTTAGGAGTTAAATGGCTCGGGTTCGTAACTCACAGGTTTTGACGAGGCTAATTTCGGCCTAAAGCTGAAAATGGGTTTAGTTGGCTAAGGTTTGGGACATGTTGGTATTTGATAAATTAATTAAGGTAAATGGGTGAAAAGATGGGTGATGTGATTGAGTATGAGGGTTGGAATATATTAAAGTGGGGTGGTTGACTATTTGGAAAAAAATTGAAAAAGGAATTGCAAATGGCTTGATATGGTGATTAGCTACTGGAAATTAAATTTGAAGGAAAAGAAACAACAAAGGCTACGTAGAAAGAAGAGAGTTGAGAAATAAAAGCTAAAATATTCTTTGGTTGATGAAATGATGAACAATACAAGCTCTATTTATACTAGAGGATTTACTAAATTAGGAGCCAACTACTCATAGGAAATTAAGGAAAAATATCCCATAATAAAATAAATCCCATAATATTCTCCCACTAACTCAAAAATTTCAACTAATTAAACTTGGAAAAATTCTTCTTTGGCCCTCCTTCTTTGCTTCTTTCTTCAATTTGGCCCAATTGTTTCCTTTTTCTTCTATTTAGCCTAAAATTGCATTCCTGCACAAAATTCAATAAAAACATGGAAAAATTAGTGGTGCACTTCATAAATTAACCAATTCAATTACATAAAATATGTAACTTTAGCATTTAATCAAATCCCCCTACTTAGCTTATGCTAGTCCTCGAGCATTTTGTATGTATCTGCAAAAAGAAAAAATTTTCTCCAAAATAGGACTTAATATATGGTTTGCACAATTCAGCAATTTCATCCTAGCACATTAACATTTCAAACAACCTAGCCTAAGGAGTAAGTAAATATATTTCAGAGATAGACTTACCCTTCATTTTATTTTATTCTTTGTACTTAGGGCATTTTCGAATTTTTTTACGCGAGACATAATGACAACCCAAGCACCATGTTCCGGTTACTCAATTCGAACATCTCTAAGCGGGTTATTTCGCCTTACTCGTGATAGCTTGTTAGCGGAGTGAGGGCAAAGAAATTAGAAAGTCACACAAACCTTTTTGCGTGAGATGTAATGACAATTCAAGCACCACATTCCGGTTACTCGGTCTGGTGTACAGCTCTAATTTTTCACTCTTAACATTCGTATCAGAGGAGTATTATTTTTTTTCTTTTTTTTTGCATTCAAAAATTTGACATATGATAAAAAAAGTAGGCAGTCAAGCAAACTCATAATTCCAAAAAATTTCTTACCCACGAAGTTTAGGTTATTGAAAAGTTTATGTGTAAAAAACTAAATAGCTATATAGGTCAAACCATAAGTGTACCATCAAAATAAAAAATTTTACCTTTTACCGAAAACATGCAAAAATAGTGATGACAGATAAGCAAATTAGAACCAATTTATATTTCCCTACCCCTACTTATTTTACATTGTCCCAATGTAAGATTAAATAATAAAAGTAAAGATAAGTAGGAGAAAGAAAGAAAAAGAAACTCCCCATGTATTTCAACGTCGTGGAGGGCGGTCTCGTAGGTAGAGTGGGCCTTAACTGAAATAAAAAAAATTTCTGTGTGGAATTTAATTTTGTCTTGGAATGTTTTCCTGCAAAAATAAAAATGAAAATAAAATAAAATAGTAAAAATAAATAATAATAATAATAGGGAATTTTTTTTTCAAATTTATTAGCTAAGCTATAAACTCGAGAAATAAATTATTAAAAACCAGGATTACGAGATTTGGTAAAACAGTCGTGATAAATGCACCAAGTAAGTTCCCAGGAAAGAGAGGTGAGTCACAATGGACATACTTAAGTACCAAGTCTTTCCTTAGACAGAACTAATCCTTGACATGCATTGTCATTTTCCATTTTACTAAAAATTTTATTTGCATAAAGGAAAAGAAAATTTGGGTTGCCTCCCAACAGCGCTTTGTTTAACGTCGTTTAGCTCGACGACCTGTGTTATTCAAATTCTTTATCCTTTTGTAATAGACTGCAAAGCGATTGCATGATCTTCAAGAAGTCTTTTATGAATCGTCTATAAGATTCGTATACCGTGAAGTCATTCATGAAGAATTCAATGATTTTCTTGACATAATCGAAGAATTTGCTCGACATGCATCTCTGGAAAGTGGTCAGAGCATTATAGAGTCCAGACGGCATTCGTTTATACGCAAACGTTCCGAAAGGGCACGTGAAAGTTGTTTTGTCTTGATCCTCAGGCGCCACCGAAATTTGGAAAAATCCTGAATATCCATCGAGACAACAATAATGAGTCTTACCAGCTAATCGCTCGAGCATTTGATCGATGAAGGGAAGTGGAAAATGGTCTTTTCGGGTAGTTGCATTCAACTTCCTGTAATCAATGCAGACCCTCCATCCATTCTGGACTCGGGTAGGAACTAGCTCTCCTGACGAATTGTTCACCACTGTCACACCAGTTTTCTTGGGCACGACATGAACCGGGCTAACCCAATCACTGTCGGAGATCGGGTATATCATTTCAGCATCCAACGGTTTCTGGATTTCTGATTCCATTCTGACTTTTGGATCAGAGATCTGCTTTTCCCGTTCCTTGTCTTGCCCATGACTTTTTTCGGGAACTGATTCCAAAATTTTTCCACTACAAAGAGCTATTGCACTTACATTCTGCCTAGGATTCAGCTCTGTCTGGGAAGGTAATTTACCTTGAGACTCTAAACGATTAACTGCCATAGAGAGTTTACTAACTTGATTAGTTAACTCCTGTATTGATGCATCTGTCCTCTGTTGATATTTTGCAGTATCGACGGCAAGTCTTTCCACAATAGCTTCTAGAGATGTGCTCGGCTTGGGTGGTAGTTGCGGTGGTTACAAAAGTCTCGGTTGGTATGACGGATTATATCGGGGATTAGCTCCGTAATTCAAGTTGGGATGATCCTTCCACCCGGGATTGTAAGTGTTAGAGAAAGGATCATAGCGTCTTTGTGGAGGTCCTTGAAAGCCTCCGATAACGTCAACATGTGCCGTTGAATTTTCGTTAAAGATTGGGCACAAATCCGTCGGATGTTCAGATGTAGTACAAATTCCACACAGTTGGGTCAGATTCTTCTTTTCTGTAAGCATAGATTAAACAATATTAGTGAGATTATCCAATTTATCTTCTAAGGATGAAACATTTACCCCATTAACCCGTCTTGTGGGTTCTGAATTTGGCCGATACTGTTGAGAATTTACCGCCATGGTGGATATCAGTTCTCTTGCCCTTTGAGGAGTCATATTGACAAGCGCCCCTCCACTAGCAACATCAATCATTTTCATTTCCATAGGGAGTAAACCCTCGTAAAAATAATGAAAAAGTGATTGCTCGGTCAAACCGTGTTGAAGACAACTTGCACACAGTTTTTTGTATCGCTCCCAATAGTCATAGAGCGATTCACTCTCCATTTGATGAATTCCCACTATGTCTCTCCTAAGTTCAGCTGCTCGCGATGCTGGGAAAAATCTGTCAAGAAAAACACGAGATAAGCCATCCCATGTTGTAATAGAACCAAAGGGTAAGTAAAATAACCATTCTCTTGCTGTATCAACTAAAGAAAAAGGAAAGGCCCGAAGTTTGATTTCATCTTCGGTTACTCCCTGAGGTTTCATGCTTGAGCAGACCATGTGGAATTCTCTCAAGTGGGTGTATGGATTTTCATTCTTCAAGCCTCGAAAAGTGGGCAAAAGGTGAATCAGGCCTGACTTCAACTCGAACGGAGTTTCTCCAGCTGGATAGTTGATATATAACGGTGTTTGCTCGTTGGGAGCTGCGGCTAGTTGACGAATGGTTCGGTTCACCATCCTTTCTGGTTCACCGAGGTTGTCTTCTACTTTTTTTGTTTTAAGAAGTGGTTCGGTCTCAGGATCAACCACTTCGACTTGTTTCCCACGTCGAATTGCCTCTACACGAATTGCTAGTCTCAATTTTTCAATGTCGGTTTCTAAGAGCCCTTATCCTTGCTCAAATTCTACTTTACTTGCACGTTTAAGAGCTTCTGTCTCTTTTCGTCGTGCTCGCACTAATTTTTCGATCTCTGGATCGTATTCGAGATCTTCGGATGAAAATCTGGTCATGAAGATGATTTAAACAATTGTGAGTGTTGCCAGTCCCCGGCAACGGCGCCAAAACTGATGGGTGTCGAATCCACCAATATAAACCTACGCCTTAGTTTACAAATTATGCAGTATAGGGAGTAGGGTCGATCTCTTAGAGACTGGTTTACTGTAAATTGTCGCTCGCTTGACCAGATTTATGTCGGCGCAGCTGTCGTGCCTAAGACGTTCGGGGGGATAAAAATTTGAAAACCTGAAATAAACAGAAAAATAACGTAAAAAGTAAAAGTTGAAAACAGAATAATAAAAACTGTGAAATAAATATTAAGATAAATTAATTAGATTGAGCTCAGCTTTAGGCGCGAATTTTCCTCGTCTTTGAACTGATCCTCAAAATTGGATGAACTCCTCTTTTCCAATAAGCTAGTTATAGCTACCAAGGACGCCTCGGACACCAACTCTTCCTTGTGTAAATTAGTTATGGAACGTCCAATAACTAACTCTTACCGATCGAACAACCACGAAACGTTCATGATTTAGAACTCCGGCAGCTTTGCATTCTAGAAGAGCCTAGCTCGAACCAATGCCCTCAACCGCGTGGGACATTTAAATCCGGTTACTACTTCCCTTGACGGAACCAAACAGCAATCTCCACTTGGCACGCCAATGTGTTCACAGAAAACCGATTAGAAACGTTCTTTTCAGAATTCCAACTGTACGTCTAACCACACTAAATCAAACGACGTCTTTTTTTACTTAGTGTTTATCTGACTTTGTGAGCTGACAAAATCATACTCTTAATCCGGAGAAGTAATAAGTACTGAAATTTTTAGGAGTTAAATGGCTCAGGTTCGTAACTCACGGGTTTTGACGAGGCTAATTTCGGCCTAAAGCTGAAAATGGGTTTAGTTGGCTAAGGTTTGGGACATGTTAGTATTTGATAAATTAATTAAGGTAAATGGGTGAAAAGATGGGTGATGTGATTGAGTATGGGGGTTGAAATATATTAAAGTGGGGTGGTTGACTATTTGGAAAAAAATTGAAAAAGGAATTGCAAATGGCTTGATATGGTGATTAGGTACTGGAAATTAAATTTGAAGGAAAAGAAACAACAAAGGCTACGTAGAAAGAAGAGAATTGAGAGATAAAAGCTAAAATATTCTTTGATTGATGAAATGATGAACAATACAAGCTCTATTTATACTAGAGGATTTACTAAATTAGGAGCCAACTAGTCATAGGAAATTAAGGAAAAATATCCCATAATAAAATAAATCCCATAATATTCTCCCACTAACTCAAAAATTTCAGCTAATTAAACTTGGAAAAATTCTTCTTTGGCCCTCCTTCTTTGCTTCTTTCTTCAATTTGGCCTAATTGTTTCCTTTTTCTTCTATTTAGCCTCAAATTGCATTCCTGCACAAAATTCAATAAAAACATGGAAAAATTAGTGGTGCACTTCATAAATTAACCAATTCAATTACATAAAATATGTAACTTTAGCATTTAATCAGGTTCATATGCAATTATGCATACAAGCTCAAGTCGTCCAATCTATTGTTAACACTAAATGGAAACAGTAGCTTTTCTTTGTTTACTCGTTCAGGCTGATCCAAATTTATGTGACATTGTTTCTATCTTTGTCTTTGAATATCCATAGTTGGTTCCTTAGTTACCAATTGCTACTTTCCTGGTTGTGAAATTTTAAGAGAGAGAGGACATGGCAGAGGCATTTCTTTCACCCCTTGTCGATACCATGTTGGACAGCTTGAAGTCATGGTCCTTGAAAGGGCTGGAACTTGCTGGGAGCCTCAAAACAGAAGTTGCGAGTCTTGAAAATGCTCTTACTACAATCCAAGCTGTGCTCCAAGATGCAGAGGAGAAGCAATGGAAGAGTGAAGCTATCAAGAACTGGTTTGGGAAGCTCAAACAAGCAGCTCACGTAAGAAGTTGTGCTTGATGATTTCAACACCGAAGCTCTAAGTCGTAGCCTGCATACGGATGCAAGAAGCTAGGTAATCGCCTTCTTTTCTTTGCGGAATCCGCTCTTGTTTCGCTTAGATATGGCACGTAAGTTTAAGAATGTAAGGGAGAAATTAGATGCCATTGCTGGGGAGAAAAGTAAGTTCCACTTGAGACAGGGTGTGGGAGAAGCTGAAATTGAACGAAATGAGGATAGGCAAACCTGCTCCCTTGTATTATCTTGGAAGCTAAAAATGCAAATTTGATAAAGAAGCACAATTTAAGAACACTCGTATTATCTTGGAGAGTAAACCGCAACAAGAACTCTCATCATCAAAATGATGAAGAGATTCTTAGTTCTCTCCAACCTCATTCAAACTTGAAGAAGTTATGGATAATTGATTACCAGGGTTTGATGTTTCCATACTGGATGATGGATCTGCTTCTACCAAACCTTGTTGAAATCTCATAAGAAAACTGTAAAAGATGCCATCAACTACCACCTCTAGGGAAATTGCGCTTCCTTAAGTTCCTTTATATTCGTGGAATGGGTGCTCTGAAGTATATTGACAACACTTTCTATGGTGACATGGAAAGTTCTTTTCCATCACTCGAGGTTCTCAGCATACATGAGGCGCCATATTTGCAGGAATGGACAACAGTGAATGGTACAGAACATTTTCCTGTCCTGAGTTCATTACATGTCAGTTGTTGTCCTAAGTTGTTTAAACTGCCAATTCTTCAATCTCTAAAAGAGCTATATATTATGTTACTTTACGCGCATCTTTGATTATGAATGCCACTGTTCTTACCTCTCTCGAGATTAGCAACTTCAATGAGTTACCGGATGAACTACTAAAAAATCATAAGCAACTTGATAGGTTAAATGTTTTTTATTGTAGTCTAAAGTCTTCATCTGATATGCTGGATAATATATCCTGCCTTAAATACTTGTATATTCAAGCTTGCTCAATTGAAAGCTTGCCTGCAGGACTTCAAAACCTCAGCTCTTTAGAAACTTTGGATTTAAATTTTTGTGACAGCCTTGTATCCCTTCCGGTAAATGGATTGCAACTGTTATCTTCCTTGTGTTCACTGCGGGTTCAACATTGTAAGACATTAGCCTCTTTTATCTGAGGGGGTGCGATATCTGACTTCACTCCAAGACTTACTTATTAATGAATGTCCAGAGTTAACCTCATTGCCAAGGAGTATCCAACACCTCTCTTCTCTTCGATATCTGCAGATTAGGTGTTGTAGGGGTTTAATTTCTCTCCCAGATTTCGGAATTGACCATAATAAATTGCTCTAATTTGATGTCATTGCCCCAAGGGGTTCATAACCTCACTACGCTACAAGCGCTAAGGATCTATGGATGCCCCCATCTGCAAAGACGGTGTAAGAAAGTGAGAGGAGAAGATTGGCCCAACATAGCCCACATTCCATTCATTGAAATCCTTAACTAGGTGATTCTCTACTTTTGAATTTTAATTTTAAATAAGAATATTCATAGTTTGAATCACATTCAAGAGTTATGTAAAAAAGATTTGAGCATTACATTTTTATGAATAAGGATATTTACATCTGCAATATCATTCATTCATATATGTTATTAATGGTTTTCATTTGATGAATCTGGGATATAATTGTCTAAATACATTTTCAGGCAAAGAAACATTGGTGAGTGAGGAATTTTGTTAAATTCAATGATCTATTCTGCGATTTCAAAAAGAAAAAGAGACATTGCATTAAGTTCATAGACCAATTCTATCCCCCATAAGAGTAGGTAAGAATAAATAGATGGCAAATAATTTTAGCTTCTAAGTTCTTATAGTCATCGCACATTACTTTGTTAAACTCTACTATGTATATGTGTATAAGCATGTTGTTGGTGGCTTTGTTGGCAAAGGTTGAGCTGTTGGGGTTTTGATTTCCTTTTAAGATTGTTTTAGGCTTAAGTTTCATTATATGTGACTCTTAATTAATGGCCCTTTGGATAGTATTGTTTTGTCAATTGCATTACACAAATTTCATGTAGGTGAAGCTATTTTAAATGCATTTAATGATAAAAATTTGAATCGATAGTTGAAATGAATAAATTTTTAATAAAAGAAAAATCAATTTACTTATTGATAATACATATGTCTCAATGATACCTTTACCCATTAAGTAACAATAGACTGAGGATCAACATTCCTCACATGAAATGCAAGAGAAATGTTCATAAGCACAACCAATCAAGAACAAGATCTGCATTTTAGAAATTTTGTAAAAAAAATTCATCAGCAAATGTTATTGAGAAGAAAAGATTTTCTACAAACCAACCAGGAAAGCGATGTATATATCCCCAGTTTTCCATCCACTTAACGTTTGGAAACTGTGGAGCTTTACGAGCCTTCTCGAGACCAACTTTCTTCCTCTTCACCACCCTTGAATCTCTGGTCAAAAGCCCTTCTTTCTTCAACGGGCTCCTATGATCGGCACTCACCTACAGCAATGCACGAGCAATGCCGAGTGTGATTACTTATGCATGTCCCGAAACCCCACTTGCATGAGCTTTCACGAATACATCGTAAATCGTTTCATACCCCAACGTCACCAATGGAACTTTTATGTACTGCAACCATAATGGGTTCACTTGAAGAGACTTCTCAACCAAAAATTTCAAAGCGTTATATGGCAATTGCTAATCATACTTCTAAGCTTGTCTTTGAGTCTTATTATTATTTTCTTCTAAATTAGCCTAACACAAACATATTATCGAATAAGAAAGGCAACTATTTTTCTTCCCAAAACTTGAACTTTACTATGTTGATTATGTTATTTTTATGAAAAAAGATATGATATTTAATGAAAAATACTAATTGTATCCATCATTAAATTAAATTTTTTAATTTAAAAAGTAAAATTAATAACTTTTTAAACTAGATTAAATCTCTAATTTTAATAAATTGAAAGAATTGACCCTTTATTTTGAGTTAAAATCAACACAAGATAAACTTTTATACAAGTTGTACTTTTTTGTGTATATTCTTCTCTTTGCTGTTTATTCCATTGATAGATATTAATAAAATTTTATAAGATTTATTTATAAAATCCAAGATAATATTCAGAAGCAAATTTGAGGGTTCAATCCTTTCATAAATAAGTTTACCCTTTTAACCCTCTAAAATCATAAAAACTTATATTTAAAATTTTTAAAATAATAAAATATGAAAAAATATTTTAATTGGCTCTATCATTGAACTTATCAACTTAATATTAAATGTTACACTTTGTTGGCAATTGCAATCACCATCTTATATCTTTTAAAGGATTTTATTAATTCTTGACACTTGGTCCTACACGCATATGCATTATTTTCAATGGTTCCCACTTCCTTTCATTTTTTTCCACGTACTTTATTGCCGTAGTCAAAAGTTTGGTTCATATGCAAGTATGCATACCAGCTCAAGTCAATCCAACCCATTGCTAACCCTAACTGGAAACAGTAGCTTTTCTTTGTTTACACTTTCAGGCTGATCCCAATTTATGTGAAATTGTTTCTTTCTTTGTCTTTGAATATCCATAGTTGGTTCCTTAGTTACCAATTGCTACTTTGCTGGTTGTGAAATTTTAAGAGAGATAGGACATGACAGAGGTATTACTTTCACCCCTTGTCGGTACCATCTTGGACGGCTTGAAGTCGTGGTCCTTGAAAGAACTGGAACTTGCTGGGAGCCTCAAAACAGAAGTTGCGAGTCTTGAAAGTACGCTTACTACAATCCAAGCTGTGCTCCAAGATGCAGAGGAAAAGCAATGGAAGAGTGAAGCTATCAAGAACTGGCTTGGGAAGCTCAAACAAGCAGCTTACGATCTGGAAGCTGTGCTCGAAGATTTCAACACCGAAGCTCAAAGTCGTAGCCTGCATACGGATGCAAGAAGCCAGGTAACCACCTTCTTTTCTTTGCGGAATCCGCTCTTGTTTCGCTTAGATATGGCACGTAAGTTTAAGAATGTAAGGGAGAAATTAGATGCCATTGCTGGAGAGAAAAGTAAGTTCCACTTGAGAGAAGGTGTGGGAGAAGCTGAAATTGAACGGAATGAGGATAGGCAAACCAGCTCCCTTGTGAAAGAATCGGAAGTACTTGGCAGAGCTGATGAGAAGGAAAAGATAGTTAGTATGTTACTTTGTAATGTGAATCACCATGATGACCTCTCTGTTTATGCAATATGCGGAATGGGGGGTCTTGGTAAGACAACAATCGCTCAATTTGTTTTCAATGACGAAAACGTGGCGAAAGTCTTCGATTTGAGAGGTTGGGTGTGTGTATCTGATGATTTTGATATAAAAAGGTTGACTAAAGCGATTGTGGAATCCTTTGGAGGGAACTCGTGTGGTATCCAAGAGCTAGATACCCTGCAGCGGTGTTTAGCAGAGAAGCTTGTTGGGAAACAGTTTTTGCTCGTACTAGATGATGTGTGGAATGAGTACCATGACAAGTGGGATAGATTGAAACAAGCTCTACAGTGTGGACGGAAAGGAAGTACGGTGATTGTCACTACACGACTCGAGAAAGTTGCTCTTATGATGGCTACAACTCCTTTCTATCGCTTGGGATGTTTGTCGGATGATGATTCTTGGTCTTTGTTCAAGCAAAGAGCCTTTGGGATGGGAATGAATGGAAGCAACGCGAACCTGGAAACCATTGGGAGGCAAATAGTGCAGAGATGTGGAGGGGTACCATTGGCAATTAAGGCCATAGGGAGCATATTGCGTTTTAGAAGTCAAGAAAGTGAATGGTTACGTGTCAAAGATAGTGAGATATGGGATTTGGAAGATGAGGGAAGCAGAATCTTAGCTGTGCTGAGGCTAAGTTATGACCATCTTCCACCGCATATGAGACAATGTTTTTCATTTTGCTCGATATTTCCCAAAGATTCTGTCATGACAAAGGACGAGCTTATGGGACTATGGATGGCAAATGGATTTATTCCTTCTCGAGGAGCATTGGATTTGCATGATATGGGTTGTGAAATATTCTCTGAATTAACTTGGAGGTCTTTTTTCCAAGAAATCAAAGAGGATGTTGATGGAACTGTTACATGTAAAATGCATGATCTCATCCATGATCTCGCAACATCGATTATGGGACAAGAGTGCTGTGTGATTGAGGCAAATGAGGGGTCACAGATTCCAAAAGCTGCTCGTCACTTGTTTGTTTATAATTATAGTAGCAGTCCATTGAAAAACGTTATGGACTTCACCACATTGCAACCGCTGCAATCTTTGATCCTACATGGCTATGACATTAACGTCTCTAATCTTTCCCGTTACATCAGTAAGCAAAAGTATCTCAAGGTGTTGATATTGGTTTTAATAGTAGCAATATTGCTTTTAAAAGTTCGAAACACTTGAGATATCTTTGCCTTCACGGTGCTCATGTGAAAACTTTACCTGAATCAACAAGCTCCCTTCATAACTTGCAGACACTAAAACTAGGAGATTGTTACAATCTTCAAATGTTACCCAAAGATACGAAGAACTTGAAAAATCTTAGGTACTTGGACATCAGAAATTGCGATGCACTAACTTCTATGCCTGTTGCATTGGGACAACTGTCTTTTTTGCGCAAGCTTAGCATGTTCATTGTGGGAAAGGAAGATGGTTGCGGCATTGATGAGTGGAATTGAGCATCAAAGGACTTCACAACGTGAAGAGTTCGATGGAAGCTGAAAATGCAAATTTGATAAAGAAGCACAATTTAAGATCACTTAGCTTATCTTAGCCCGTAAGCAGAGACTTATCTTGGCGAATAAGCAGCAACGAGAGCTCTCGTCATCAAAATGATGAAGAGATTCTTAGTGCTCTCCAACCTCATTCAAACTTGAAGAAGTTATGCATACTTGATTACCAAGGTTTGATGTTTCCGTATTGGATGATGGATCTGCTTCTACCAAACCTTGTTGAAATCTCACTAGAAAACTGTGAAAGATGCCATCAGCTACCACCTCTAGGGAAATTGCGCTTCCTTAAGGTCCTTAATATTTGTAGAATTAGTGCTCTGAAGTATATTGACGACACCTTCTATGGTGATATGGAAAGTTCTTTTCCATCACTCGAGGTTCTCAGCATACGTGAGGCGCTATGTTTGGAGGAATGGACAACAGTGAATGGTAGAGAACATTTTCCTCTCCTGAGTTCATTAACTATCGAATCTTGTCCTAAGTTGGTTAAACTGCCAATGATTCAATCTCTAAAACAGCTATATATTAGAGGAACTAATGTTACTTTACTCACACCTTTGATTATGAATGCCACTGTTCTTACCTCTCTCCAGATTAGTGACTTCAACGAGTTACCGGATGGACTACTGCAAAATCAAAAGCAACTTGATACGTTGTCTGTTCTTTCTTGTAGTCTAAAGTCTTCATCCGATCTGCTGGATAATCTATCCTGCCTTAAATACTTGAATATTCAAGGTTGCTCAATTGAAAGCTTGCCTGCGGGTCTACAAAACCTCAGCTCTTTAAAATCTTTGGATTTAGATTGTGACAGCCTTGTATCCCTTCCGGTAAATGGATTGCAAGGCTTATGTTCCTTGTCTTCACTGTATATTCTAAGTGGTAATTCATTAGCCTCTTTATCTGAGGGGCTGCAATATCTGACTTCTCTCCAAGACTTATTTATTAATGGATGTCCAAGGTTAACCTCATTGCCAAGGAGTATTCAACACCTCTCTTCTCTTCGATACCTGCGGATTTGGAATTGTAGAGGTTTAATTTCTCTCCCAGATGAGATACAACACCTCACCTTGCTTTCATTATTGGATATAAATGGTTGCTCTAATTTGATGTCATTGCCCCAAGGGGTACGTAACCTCAATGCTCTGGAAACACTAAGAATCAGAGGATGCCCCCACCTGAAAAGACGGTGTAAGAAAGTGAGAGGAGAGGATTGGCCCAACATAGCCCACATTCCGTCCATTGACATCTTTAACCAGGTGATTCTCTACTTTTGAAATTTAATTTTAAATAAGAATATTCTTAATTTTAATCATATTCAAGAATTATGTAAAAAGGATTTGACATTTACATTTTGTGAATAAGGATCTCTGCATCTGCAGGATCATTTCATTCATATCTATTATTAATAGTTTTCATTTGATGAATTTATGATATGATTGTCTAAATACATTTTCAGGATTGGTGAGTGACAACTTTCGTTAAATTCGAGGATCTATTTTGCAATTTGAAGAAAAAAGACAACATTGCATTAAATTCGCAGACCAATTCTATCCCCCAATAAGAGCAGGTATGAATAAATAGATGGCAAATAATTTTAGTTTCTAACTTCTTATGCTCATCACACGTAACTTTGTTAAACTCTATTATATATATATGTGCATAGGCATGTTATTGGTCGCTTCGTTGATAAAGGTTGAGGTGCTGAGGCTTTGATGCGTCGAGTTTGAATCACACCATGTGTAGTTTTTTCTTTAGATTATTTTAGACTTAAGTATTATCATATTGAGTCATACTCAAATATATGTCCCAATTTTCGAATTATTTATTGGAACGTAAATAATCTTTTAATAAAATTATACGAAAAATTATAATGACATTTTTTATTTTATCACCCTTTTTAATATTATTAGACTTCTCGAATTCTTTTATGCACGGTAGGAAGTACGGTGATTGTCACTACTCGACTCGAGAAAGCTGCTCTTATGATGGCTACAACTCCTTTCTATCGCTTGGGATGTTTGTCTGATGATGATTCTTGGTCTTTATTCAAGCAAAGAGCCTTTGGGATGGGAATGAATGGAAGCAACGCGAACCTGGAAACCACTGGGAGGGAATTAGTGCAGAGATGTGGAGTGGTACCGTTGGCAGTTAAGGCCATAGGAAGCATATTGCGTTTTAGAAGTCAAGAAAGTGAATGGTTACATGTCAAAGATAGTGAGATATGGGATTTGGAAGATGAGGGAAGCAGAATCATAGCTGTGTTGAGGCTAAGTCATGAACATCTTCCACCGTATATGAGACAATGTTTTTCATTTTGCTCGATATTTCCCGAAGATTCTGTCATGACAAAGGACAAGCTTTTAGCACTATGGATGGCAAATGGATTTATTCCTTTTTTCAAGAAATTGAAGAGGATGTTGATGGAACTGTTACATGTAAAATGCATGATCTCATCCATGGTCTTGCAACATCGATTATGAGACGAGTGCTGTGTGATTGAGCCAAATGAGGTGTCACAAATTCCAAAAACTGCTCCTCACTTGTTTGTTTATAATTATAATATCAGTCCATCGACAAACATTATGGACTTAACCACATTGCAACCGCTGCAATCTTTGATCCTATGCGGCGATGGTTACTTTAACCACTCTAATCCTTCACGTTTCATCAGTAAACAAAAGTATCTCAAGGTGTTGCATTTGGGTTTTTATATGAGCAATATTGAATTTAAAATTTCGAAACAATTGAGGTATCTGTACCTTCACAATTCTACTGTGAAAACTTTACCTGAATCAACAAGCTCTCTTCTTAACTTGCAGACACTAAGCCTCAAAGATTGTGGCAGTCTTAAAATGTTACCCAAAGGTACGAAGAACTTGAAAAATCTTAGGTACTTGGACATCAGAGGTTGCCATACACTAACTTCTATGCCTGTTGCATTGGGACAATTGTCTTTTTTGCGCAAGCTTAGCATATTCATTTTGGGAAAGAAAGATGGTTGCGGCATTGATGAGTTGAAAGAGTTGGCCCTAGAGGGGGAACTGAGCATCAAAGGACTAACCAACGTGAAGAGTGCGATGGAAGCTAAAATGGCAAATTTGATAAAGAAGCACAATTTAAGATCACTTAGCTTATCTTGGCAAGGAAATCGCAACGAGAACTCTCATCATCAAAATGATGAAGAGGTTCTTTTGTGCTCTCTAACCTCATTCAACCTTGAAGAAGTTACGCATAATTGGTTACCAAGGTTTGATGTTTCCGTATTGGATGATGGATCTGCTTCTACCAAACCTTGTTGAAATCTCACTAGCAAACTGTGAAAGATGCCATCAGCTACCACCTCTAAGGAAATTGCGCTTCCTTAAGGTCCTTAATATTTGTAGAATTAGTGCTCTGAAGTATATTGACGACACCTTCTATGGTGATATGGAAAGTTCTTTTCCATCACTCGAGGTTCTCAGCATACGTGTGGCGCTATGTTTGGAGGAATGGACAACAGTGAATGGTAGAGAACATTTTCCTCTCCTGAGTTCATTAACTGTCGATTGTTGTCCTAAATTGGTTAAACTGCCAATGATTCAATCTCTAAAAGAGCTACATATTGGAGAAACTAATGTTACTTTACTCACATCTTTGATTATGAATGCCACTGTTCTTACCTCTCTCCGGATTAGCTACTTCAACGAGTTACCGGATGAACTACTAAAAAATCAAAAGCAACTTGATAGGTTGAATGTTTTTTATTGTAGTCTAAAGTCTTCATCTGATCTGCTGGATAATCTATCCTGCCTTAAATACTTGGATATTCAAGCTTGCTCAATTGAAAGCTTGCCTGCAGGACTTCAAAACCTCAGCTCCTTAGAAACTTTGGATTTAAATTTTTGTGACAGCCTTGTATCGCTTCCGGTAAATGGATTGCAACGCTTATCTTCCTAGTGTTCACTGCGGGTTCAACATTGTAAGACATAAGCCTCTTTATCTGAGGGACTGCGATATCTGACTTCACTCCAAGACTTACTTATTAATGAATGTCCAGAGTTAACCTCATTGCCAAGGAGTACCCAACACCTCTCTTCTCTTCGATATCTGCAGATTAGGTGTTGTAGGGGTTTAATTTCTCTCCCAGATGAGATGCAACACCTCTCCTTGCTTTCGGAATTTTCCATAATAAATTGCTCTAATTTGATGTCATTGCCCCAAGGGGTTCATAACCTCACTACGCTACAAGCGCTAAGGATCTATGGATGCCCCCATCTGCAAAGACGATGTAAGAAAGTGAGAGGAGAAGATTGGCCCAACATAGCCCACATTCCATTCATTGAAATCCTTAACTAGGTGATTCTCTACTTTTGAATTTTACTTTTAAATAAGAATATTCTTAGTTTGAATCACATTCAAGAGTTATGTAAAAAGGATTTGAGCATTACATTTTTGTGAATAAGGATCTTTACATCTGCGGTTATCAACTTATCATCCATTCATATATATTATTAATAGTTTTCATTTGATGAATCTGGGATATAATTATCTAAATACATTTTCAAACAAAGCAACATTGGTGAGTGAGGAATTTTGT